>NC_141029.1:38375000-38420000 GCF_052040795.2 Danio rerio | reverse complement strand
GCTTATAATGTTCAGGAAAATGCAGAAAGAACTATAATACAGTTATGTGTCTAGCTATAATTTTACGCAGTCAGATCTATAGTCAGATCTAAGTTTTTTGTTACAAATATAATTTAGAAACCTGTACAAACATGTCCACATCTCTATGATTAGATGCTTTCTTAACTGTTTTCTCTCTCATTATTCACATGTATTTTGTTATTGAGAAAACCCAGCTGGAAAGTTATTCAGCCCACACGAGTGACAGGCAGAGAACAACAGTTTGACAAATATTGCAGTTTTTGGACAGCATAATGAACTTTTGAGGCCTTTTTAGATAAGAATGAAGTTGTTTAGATTGCAACTTTGCAGTTTATTTATAAGGACAGCGCCTATTTTAAAAGATTCAGCTCACTATCATTGAGCAGAGCAAAGACGGTTGACGTTCTGCCACAAGATGGCAACAGAGACTGCATTAATAAGTCCTTAGGGGAGAAAAACAGCATTTTTTCAGTGTATGTTTCAAACTACAGCTGAACAGTAAATCTCTCTTTGTTGTATTTTGGAGAGCTGTATTTATACTATAGGAATCTGGTAGTGTTTGCTCTGGCTTTTTCAGGGTTAATTATTGTGATCTCCTGTCTGCAGTAGAGAAAAACTGGGAAATCTCTGTGGACTCATGGCATTTCATGGCGTTCAGCCTTATTCTTAAAATGTGAGCAAAATCCCCTGGTTTGTCACCACTTTAGACATTATGCAAGAGAATAATTCAAACACTAATTCTAAAGTGACATTGGTGAATTAGTAGCTGGTATGAGGGAGTAGTAAATACGGCAAGGAGCCAGTAATTCTGAACACAGTTCATGCATAAAGCTTTTATCTGTTGTGCTAGTTATCTGAAAACAGTGTGGGAGCCACTGATGTAATAATCACCTAATTATCACTAAATGCCCTGGCAGTGGCAAATAGCTTTGTTATTTTAAGTTTGCATATAAAAATGCAAAAAAATAATAATAATAAAAAATCAAATAAATGCAAAAAATGTAAAGAAAATGTGATTAATCGTAATTAATTGCAGAAGAATAATGCAATACTTTGCAAAATGTAAATCATTGTAATGTTTTCTTTAAATGAGAGAACAGAATAGTTTGCACATAACTGTGAAGTAAATATTCTAGCTTCTCAAAAGTCTTATTCAGGCCCATCCAGTGTTGTTTTCTGACCTTATTTCAGCTACTTTTTATTCTCCAAAACTTAATTTTTTTCTAAAAGACGCAGGCATGTACATCCATCTTTTTAACACATTATTGTAGCACACTTTGTGCTGAATACAAAAAATAATAATAATCATATTGGCCAGTGCTATGTAATGAGTAGCTGAAACAAGCACAAATGTCAGGGCTTGTCAAAATATCTTAGGGGCCCCAAAATCCCTTCAGACCCCAGAGGGTTATTCATGATTAAAATTTTGATCATTACCAAGCACTAATACATGACGTTTTTGGCTTCAGTTAACTGCCACCAATGTCACTGATAACAAGAGATTCCAAATCTTACATATACAGTAGCCCTGTTCTATTTAAAATTACATACATATGCAGTATATAATAGTCTACCAGATCAAGAGGCTGATTTTGAGTATGTATTTTGTGTATGTATGGATTTTGTGAATGATTTGAGAACATATTACGCTTATAATGCTGCCTTACTGCAGTTCTTTTCATCCGAGGCATCGGCACAGTCGATGACCTGGTTGCACCAGGAGGATATTGGTATGCAAGTTCCATCTTGACAGGATGACTCAGATGCAGCACACGTGACATCTGAAACAGAGACACTTCATTTACACCGAGAGCAGAGCAAATAAAGCACCTGGACATGCGCTTAAATGAATGAAATATTGCACACTGATATTTGTACGATATGCACCACAATTCACAGATGATAACAGGGTCTTCCAGACAGCTCTGTGGAAAATGACTTGTGAAATGCTTTCACAGCTTGAACATTGGTTGTCATTTTTGTGGTTTAACATGCTCCCAAATAAACCTACTACATGTCGTCTATTTTCTTTTATAGGCAGACAAAAAAAATGACTTAAGCGAAATTTGCATGCAAATGGTCTAAATAATGATAATAATATTCATGCAAAAGATACCCACTGTTACAAAACGCCTCATCTGAGTTGTCGCCACAGTCGTCGATTCCATCACAAAATCGACTGTTGGCCACACAACGCCTGTTATAGCAGGGACGATGACCTTTTCTGCAGCTCCTGTTGTCTAGAAGCAACGGCAGAGCAAACCTTTCACATCAGGGCACAAAAGCTTCATATCCTGTCTCTTATTTACTCTTTCTGTTGCTCTGGGCTTATTCCCATTTGCTCCTCCGGTTGAAAGCAGTAAGGAGAAGCGGCTCATTTTATTAGGCTGAAGCCTCAGGGAATGGAACTGCCACCTTAAACCAATTCTGTGTGCTTACTCCTTTCATGATGAGAGAGCGGAGAGTACATACGGCAAAGCGTTGTGTTCGCCTACTTACCACAATATTGCATTTTCTCATCTGACTTGTCCTTGCAGTGGGCAATTCCATCACATGTTAGCTGGTAGTCGATACACTCTCCGTTTCCACACTCAAACTCAGTGTGTATGTTGCAGGAGGAGGTTTTGGCTGCAAAAGAGAATAGAAAATTTGATTTAAGTTTATTTGTATAGCGCTTTTCACAGAAATTATTGTCTCAAAGCAGCTTTACAAAAGGTGCACGTTACAGTATTACAATCAAACTTGGAAAAGTTAAGGATGTTACTTAAAACAACTTTATTAGTTACTAACAACTTTAATGGCTCTATTTTAACGATCTAGGCGCAAAGTCTAAAGCGCATGGTGCAAAAGCAATTAGGGTGTGTAATACATTTTTGCTATTTTAGGGATGGAAAAATTTGGTCTGCGCCCTGGTGCATGGTCTAACAGGGTTGTGCTTATTCTCTGAATGAGTTATGGGTGTGTTTTGAGCATATCATACATTAAACCAATCAGAGTCTCATCTGCCATTCCCTATAAGAGTCTGTTGCAGTGCGCCATGGCGCATTTGCTATTTACATGGCAGATTTTGTAAGTGGAAAAACCGAACGCTTCACTAGCGAGAAAACAGTTAAACAGACCATCTGCAGCACAAGGACAGAGAAAAAGCCTAAGCCATTTGGCTTCTTCACTTTCCTTTTCTCTTTACTTTTACTCTTTTACACTCATGGGTAAGTGTATATTGCTCCAGTTTCCCCCACAGTAAAAAGACGTGCTATGCTTGAATTAAATAAGCTACATTGGTCGTAGTGTTTGTGTGTGAAGGCAAGAGTGCATAGGTGTTTCCCAGAGTTTGATTGCGGCTTCAAGGGCATCTGCTGCGTAAAACATATGCTGGATAAGTTAATGGTTCAATTCGCTGTTGCGACCCCTGATTAATAAAGGGACTAACTCGCAAAGAAAATTAATGAATGAATTTACACATTGGTACTGTAAATATACTTTGGGTGATAAAATAATTTTATTTTTCTTTCTTACCTTTATTGTAAATAAAGTGAGCCACTCTTTCCACATCAATTGTCTGTGTCGATTCATAGTCTCAGGGGAATTTAAAAAGATTGGGTTGTCATAATTATGTTTAGCCCTTTTCATCCTTCGAGGCACACGGGGCGTAACACAGATCTTCAGATCTTTAATTTTAGATAAGCAAAATCCATATTTTCTTTTTGCTTGAATACAAAATAAATGTCGGAAACATAAATAACAACTAATTGTTTAAGAGAGGCACTCATATTCCCTAAAGAATGGTGTAAATGAAGGCGAAACTTACAGACACATCTGTTGTCATCGAGCAGTACCCGCTCTCCTCGACAGCTGCAGTTGACTGTGCCATCTGGAGTGAGGAGACACAGGTCACCACAACCACCATTCTGGACTCTGCATGGAGACAGTTCACCTGAAACAGAGGGACACAAGCACCATCACGGTATGAAAATCAACCTAAATAACAACATTAAACAACAAGAAAAAAAAAAAAAAAACAGCATAGTGAAATGTCATTCCAAAGTCTTTGAAGTGAGTAATGCTTACAACTTTCCAGCTAAAATTAGGCTACTTTCCTAAAAAGAGCTGACTATTAATTCGACTGAAAAATGCACAATATTCAATGAATCAACGGGTTAATTAAATGAATACCCATTGAGTGCTGTTCTTATGAAAAACTAAACAAAACAAACATAAAAAAGATTATTAAAACTTAAAAAAAAATGCAGGTGTAATCACATAAATGGATAAAGGAAACTGTACTGGTTTACTTTTTAGGGGATTTGGAATTCTATTTAAAAAGTTTGGAGTTAATAGTTTTTGAAAATGCAGTACTTAAAATACAATTGAAAATAAAACATTCTGAATAATACCTAAAGTTTAAAGTGGCTTCGTAATCATTTTTTATGCATTAATACTTTAGAAATGCCAATGTATAAACATTTTGTATGAAATAATACTACCAAAAAAAAAAAAAGTAATTTCCCAACTTGTTTATGGTGGATATTTTTTGTGATTGGGATTCAGGATAATGCTAAAAGAACTAATGTCAATACAAAGCTAAAAGTTAAGAAACTAATTCAAACAACATTCTATCATAACCAGATCTATACCACTGTATATAATAACCAAAGTAATTTTAATTAAAAAAGTGAGTACAACTGTTGCTTTAAACGTAATGTTGTGAAAAAGTTTTACATTTTTTTTTATTACTTCTGTCTCTTTGACTTATTTTAATGGTATGTATTGCTGAGGGATATATTGACTAAACCTCTTTTCTGAGGGTGATATGCTTTGCATACCAATAAAGCATTCTTGCAGAAGTAAAAGTTTCCTGCTGCTGACTGGAAATATGACCTGAAAATGGACATCGATAAACTGTATGAAAATAACTTTCATGTCTCACTTAGCTTTTCTATACATTAGATGTTCTTAAAGGTGTGAAGACAGAATGAGCTTGCCTTATATGATAATAATGTCAGCTTATGTGGGCAGAGAAGTATGTAGAAAAGAGGAAGTATGTTTGGGTGCAGGCGCCAGAAAACAGCAGAATGATTGACAAGTGACGAATTACACAAAACCTTTAAATTTCAGCTAAGTATAAATACTGCAGTCAGGGAAATGTAGAGCTGTTGTAAATCTCTTGAATGTAATTCTTATAATGCATTGGTGTAACGCCACACGAAGTTCTGTTCTTGAATCATTAATTTGTACCTAATAATTTACTAATATGTTTGACATGGAAGGAAATCCCCCCTGACTTTTTATTGAACACGCATGGAATTGGCTAAATACCCAAACAGAAACAAGTTGACTACCTAAAACAGTGAATAAACTCATAGTAATTTGGTATGGTATCATAGTTGACAATTTTAAGGCAAAGAGTTTACTCATTGTTTTTTATTAAAGTCAACTAATCACTTTTTTTTACAGTGTGCTGTCTTACATATGTACTTTATAATCAAATTACCATACAGTTTTATTTTTAAATTACCTCATCTGTCAAGAAGATGCTGTGGAATTACACAGCTTGTGCAAAGATATCTGTATCGCTATATTATATAATGCTTTCCAAAAGTGCTATTTAATATGTTATTGAGATAAATGTGTGTAACATACTGTATATGGTATTTACATGATCAACTACACTTCATTCTCAGCAGAGTGGACTGCAGTTATAACGTAACCTCAACTCAACTCTTAACTAAACTCATCTAATTTAATTTGACAATATTAACACCATTATAGTGATATTTTAAACCATGACAGACATTTGGGGATGACACTGCTGAATGCATTTTAAGCAGTTTTAGACAAAATAAACCCACTTTGAAATTTGAAGACCTTTTACAGTACATAAACATATACAAATACCGCACAAGGCAAAGAAAAACAAAACATCATATGGTCTCTTTCAGCAAATCAATGATTAATATTAACAGATGTCATAAATACTCTTTACGCCTGTTCTTGACTTTAAGAGGTTAAGCACAGTTGCACTCTTTAGATTATTCTCAAATCATGTTGGAGAGCAGGGTTTCAGCCATTAAAGCTAAAGAAGCACAAACCAATGCTAAGACATTCAGCATTTTTTTTTTTTACTCAAACAAATGTGCAGATAAAATCATTTTTAATTAAAATCTAGATGTCCTATAATACTTCAATTAATCAGACTGACCAAAGTAGTTTCAACTGAACATCTACACCATCAAGAAATGCTATGAATCCAGAACACCGCACCCTTGGGAACTTTAAGAAGCACCTAGATCAAATTCATTGCGCTGTGACTCAGCATGAATATGGAAATGAGCCTCAGATATCAAAAGGTGGTGTGTTAAACCTGGCACACTGTCAGATGAAAGTACAGGAAAGAGAGATTTTTTCGTAAGATGGCATTGTTGATCACAACAGCTGTTATCCTCAAATCTCTTCTGGAATGAGCACATCTCTCTCTGGCAGTGCTGACTGCTAACATTCTCTAGGTAAAAAAAAATGGTTAAGGGCAGACAGCTGCAATCATCTGGCATGATCAAACAAACGAGAGTAGAAAACCCCTCACAGCAGGCTCGCAAAACAAGAAACCGTCGGGAGTCTCTTAAAGCGATTTCCCAACGTCCTACTTTTCACATTTGCGACAGTTCAGAGCATCCTCTGCGACTTGAGATTACTTTTTTAAATTAATTACGTCTCCAATTTAGTTTGCTTGGTTACTAAATAAGTCCACTGTAATTTATCATTCCGACTATTCCTTAGATATCAAAATGAGCCACCACTAGCGAGAGCTTGGCTGCAAATCCAACGCATGTAACACAGATATGGAAAGCTTTAGAGCCCAGTGGTTTATTTTGGATTACTTACAGTTATTAGTGTCTTTGGCAACTGCTATGATTCCCATTGGTTGGTGAGGGATATCGGCTCGGAGAACTTTAGTTTCTCCTCCGGTAAACTTGTTGGTCCGTAGCACAGCTCGCCGAGTCCAGTCAGACCAAAAAATGTAGTTTCCATGGATAGCAAGTCCAAAAAATGTGCCTGGTCCTGATCTCACAATCACCTAACAATAAATACACAGGACAAGAACAGAAGATGTTCTTAGAGACAAGACATTCGATTTTTAACTATACTATAATGTTTATGATGTAGTATTTTAGTATTTTTGGTACCAATATTTTTTGACATGCATTGATTGTGTATGTATTTATACAGCTGAAGGCAACATTATTATGCAAGGCAAAGCAAGTTCATTTATATGGTACATTTTATACACAATGGTAATTCAAAGTGCTTTACATAAACAAGAATAAAAGAAACAAGAAAATAAAAGTGAATAAGAGATTTAAAAATGATTAAAACAGATTAAGATCAGTTAAACAGGGTATACAAGAATGAAAAAGACAAGAAAAGACATAATAGTTTGATGTGTCTGACATAGGTCAGTTGCTCATTTAGTAAAGACACAGCTAAACAGATTTGTTTTAAGTCTTGATTTGAATGTGCCTACTGCTGGAGCACATCTGATCATTTCTGAAAGCTGATTTTAGCAGTGGGGGGTAAAGTAACTAAAGGCTGATTCACCCTGCTTTGACTGAACCCTTGGAATTTCTAATTCCCTTGATCTTAATGAGTGATCTGTTTGTATTCGGTAAACATATCTGTTTTGTACTGAGGTCCTAGGCAATTTAGTGATTTCTTGTCTAGTAGTAATATTTTAAAGTCTATTCTGAAATGTCATCCTGCGCACATTTTATTATTTTTCAAAATTTTTTTTTTTTTTAAGTGATGTTTATAATTAAATGCAGGGGGCAAGGACATTTATATTATATATTCTCATTTCTTTTAGTTTGGCTGAAATTAAAGCATTTTTAATTTATATATATTTTTTGTTCAGAATGTACTGTCATCGTTAAAAAGACAATTTAAAGTAGTTATTAGAAATTAGTTACATTTATTATGTATACAATTGTGTTTAAAAAAATATCTCCATTAAGCAGCAGATTTTTAATAATAAAAAATTGTATCAAAAAATAATTAACACAAGAGAGCTAATAGTTTTGCTTTCAACTGTACATAAAATACATTATAAAACAAGGCAGCAGATACAGTACTGTATCTTCTGTTTACTAAATTAGCTTTTTTGATTAAACATGCATCAAAAATTTTCATACATATATACAATATATAATTTAAAATAAATACAATTTTCTTAGAATTTTCAGAAAAACAACATTTACTCAAATAGAAGAAAAGGAAAAAAATATATATTAACTGACATTTACCATCACAACATTTATTTGATCCATTTTGCTGATTAGAAAAAGAAAACTTTAAAATGGTAGTGTACAGTATATAGAAAAAAACTGCTATTTCCCGATGGTACTGAATAATTATTTTAATAAATAGTCAACATTAATACACTTGTTTTGTTATTGAAAACCTTAAAATAAAGAACTAAAGGCACCTAGACTGCGACTCTGCACAAAAACTTTGGCCAGAGGAGAAACGGTCATGCCCACACTTAAAAAAAAAAAAAGTTGACTCAACTTAAAACTTAAAACAAACTTCAGGACATTTTTAAAAGAACTTAAATAAAGTCGTGTGCAGTAATTGGATGAAAGCTTCATCAACTCAAAAATGTCCTGAAGTTTGTTCTCTTAAAATTTTAAGTTGAGTCAACTTTTTTTTCTTTTTACAGTGCTACTGAGCCTGGTTTCTCTCAAGGTTTTTTTCTTCACTTTCGTCAACTGATGAAGTTTGGTTCTACGCCACTGGCACCACTGGCTTGCTTGGTTTGGAACTTGAGGAGATGTGCATCGATGGATTTGCTCTTCATTGTTTGGACTTTCAGCAGTGAAAACTCTGAAAACTGGACTGACACAATTTCTGTTTATAGAACTTCTATGTTAAGCTGCTTTGACACAACCTACATTGTAAAAGCATTTATTTAAAACATAAAAACTGATTTAGAGATTCCACAAAACAATTATAAAAAATAAAAATGTATAGATTATCTGTTTTTATAGATTAATAGTCTCAATGAAATTAATTTTAATGGATTTTTAGAACATTGCAAATCTAAATGTAAAACCACATGCATAATACAATTTTAGTGTTTTTTGCAGTCATACAGTGCTCAGCATAATTGAGTACACCCCACTTTAAAAAAAATAGAATATATTTATCAATTTCTCTGTGAATATATTCTATGCATTTTGGTGTATCTAAACAAAACATATTTATTAAACAGATACATTTATTAAAATAATATTTTAGTCACCAAAGATTTTTAAAAATAAAATGATAAAACAATTACATTCAAGAAAAAATATTGCAAAATAAAATTTGTTTTATAAAAAAAAAGTTTTGTTTTTTTGTTTAGTTTTTTTGCTTCTCTTGATTTTTCCTCTTTTTAAACTTGTATTTAATATTTTAATAAATTTGGGTGTACTAGTTTTTTATCATCATTTTTTATCTATATAATTTGTTATTTTGTTAGATAAGCTCCAGATTAGTCTTCATCACTGACTAATATAATGTATATGCACAAATATTATATTGTATAGCCTCCTAATAAAATTATGATAAAATTATAATAAAATTATGAATTAGAAAGATAGATTTGTAAGGGGTGTAAGCCGAACACCGTATATTAAAACATTGGCCTCTGAATATAAAAAATGTTCAACCCATGTTTTTGTAACCACCATTTTATACAGAGATGCATCTTACATCAAACCAGTGGCTTACGATTGCAGGCAAGCAGAAAAAAACAGCCTCTGACGACCACTGGAAAGTCTCTATGAGGGTCCAAAAAAGCAAATGTGTAGGTAGAGGACACATGCTTTAAATAATCCCCCAGCAACCAGTTTAGCCCAGATCCAGAGAGTGTTAATGCGGGTGTCATAATGACGGACACGGATATACATCACACGACTCCTTCTGGGAGTTTTCCGGGCTGTGGGGCAGGAGGACGTCCCACAGCTCTGGAGACCCAGCCATTAACAGGAACACGCTTGTATCCGTGATCACATTAGCCCTGCCACCATGGTGGAAAAAATAGGACAGGTGTTGATTAAGAGAGCCCAGCTTGAGCAAACAACAACTGGAGATCCGAGAGGTGGGGGGGGGGAGAAGACGAGGAGTTTGCCAGATGGTTTTTGATGGAGCATATTGATTCAGAATTAAATTTAGGGGTGCAAGCGTTCTGCTCCAGCACTAATTATCTCTGTTTATCTGATCAAATAGATGTCAAATAGAGTTTTGGGCTAACAACTATAGCCCTATGCAATTGCTTGCGGTTCTGATGGGTATTATTAAGAATTAACAACCAAACTAACTGTCCTCTTTGTGCAAATGCGATATAAAGGATGACACCGCACAGGGCGACAGATTGTGCTTCATCAGAGGAAGTCTATCTGTGCATACCATTCGGTTTCAAACCCCTTCAGTAAAACCAGTTGGGAGGTTCCAAATGCAAGGCGGTTTGCCAAAAGCCATGTTGATTTAGTTTTGCTTAATTCTTCACCGTTTAATTGGGGAGCTGATAGGCCGACCCAGCAGGGGTCTCAAAATAAGCCTTCATTAACACTTGTACGCTTGGTTCTGGAGGTTGTGGGTCTTAATGAACTCTTTGTCATATTTCTTGAAGGTGGGTAATTCATTAGAATTAAGCCGATTTTGTGAAGGGTCAATGGATCAGCGGACACTAATAACTAAAAAGATTTGACTGTTTTTTGAGTGATTATTAAGTGGTTACTTAAGTGACCGCAAAAAAAAAAAAAAAACTTATTATAAATCTTTTTTTTTGGTTGTGTTAAAAATTTGTATGTTGGTTGAAAAAAAAAATGTTAGGTAAAAAAAAAAAGTGAGTTTTTTTATTTAGATACAGTTGTGTATAGGGTCGCCACAGCGGAATGAACCGCCAACTTATCCTTAACTTGACCTATCACTGCGAAACCCATAGGCTACACACTCATTCGCACACATACATACACTAAAATTTGGCTTACTCAATTCACCAATATCACGTCTTTGTACATGTGGGGGAAACCGGAGCACCTGGAGGAAACCCACGCGAACACGGGGAGAACATGCAAACTCCACACAGAAATGCCGAACTGACCCGGCCAAGGCTCGAACCAGCGACCTTCTTGCTGTGAGGCGATATATATAACTATATATATAACTTGCCTAATTAACCTAAGTTGCCTAGTTAACTTAATTAACCTAGTTAAGCCTAAAAATTTCACTTTAAGCTGAATGTTAGTGTATAATATTAGCTACACTCACTGCCATCATGGTGAAGACAAAATAAATTAGTTATTCAAATACTTTTATTAAAAATATATATGTTTAAAACTAGTTAAAACATAGTTGTCTCTCTGTTAAACTGTAATATTTATATATATATATTTATATGTTTTTTTAAATTACAATTTCACAGGAGGGTTCATAATTTTGACTGTAAGAACATTGCAATAATTTGATAATTGTGATAAACTATAAAGTGTTTTGGGCACTATTACAATAATAAAATGTACCAATCAATTGGTGAGTAACATTGGCTGTTTCTCAATTCCAAGAATGCAGAGAATAGACTTGCATTCATGTGAAAACTGGTCTTGCCAGGTCACCTAAGAAGAATGAACTCGGGGGACCACGAGAACAGAGAATGCATCCTGTGAGAAATGAGATGCTGCGTTCTTCCTGATGGTCATGACCCCCATGCATTTTTAATAGAAAAACTATTTAAACATTACAGCATTCATACAACAAATTATAGTTTTTTTTTCCTTTTCAGTGTATATAACAGGCACAAAACCCTTACAAATATATTTTGCACAATACAAATAAACATATTTTAATATGAATTTCAGCAAATAAACACCCTTAATACCTTAATTAAAGGGGTGGTCCAGAATGTAATTTTAAGGCTTGGTTGTGTTTATAAGATGCAAAGCGATGTGTGCTCATGTTTCACTTGAAGAAAATTGCGTTATTTTTTCATATATCTCACTTTACATATACACAGCTACTCAGCTGAAATGAAAACGACTGATAAATTTCCTAGTTCCTCTGAAAGACCCACCCTTAAGTGACTCTGATTGGTCATCGTCATAATGTGCTGCTATTCGCGGATCGGCTCCACATCACGCCCGTAAAAGCATGCGCTTTTCTGCTATGTAAAAAATCAGTCAACCTCCTGCCTGCTCTCTTAAATAAAATCTGACAAGTTTCTGTAACGAGTGAAAATGGGGTGCGGCTCCTTTAAGAGACCTCGTGTTTGTGTGTTTCTATGTTTGTGTGTGTGTGTGTGTGAATGTTGTCTGCTTCTATGTTTGTGTGTGAGTGAATGTGTGAACTTTCTGTAACAAGCGCATGTGCACGGGAGTTTTTTTTTCTTTTTCTCTGATGCTCGGATTAATTTATTTTCTGTAATATATTGTGACAGAAGAATAAAGCACAAGATGTGGGATGCCACCTGTGTGAGCCTTGATTTATTATTCTGCTGCTACCACGAGTCAGGTGAGCTAACCTGTATTGTTTTAACTCAATGTGTTACGCGACGTCTTTCATATATATCCGGAATATGCAGGTGTAAGTAATATGAATCATCCACATATCTTCTGCGACTTCATTTTCTGAGATGTTAAATGCATAAAAAAGCTGCCTGAAGACAATCAATGCAGTCGCGTGCGCACACACATAAGAGACACGAATGTGCTGATGGAGTGGCTGTTTGTGTGTTTACAGCAGTTTGACTGATAAATATGAATTTGTAGCTAAATCTTTTGCCCGCAAAGCAGCTTTTTCCATTGTTTACATCGTTGCTACAGCATACCGTTAACACTAGACACTGTACATGTCATGATCGATTTTTACAAATAAAAACACTTACAGGTTGTAGTTCACAGCTTCTGCTTTGAAGAGATTTTAGCCGATCTCCAACTGGGAGAGATTCTGGAAGCTGTTATGTCAAATCATGCTTGCTGTGTATTTTATAATTCTCTGGAACATAATTAATATTGAACTGTAAGCCCTGTTCTCTTTGTGTCGTGTCCTTTGGAAGCCCAAATACAGAAACAGACGAAGCTCTGTGGAAACAGCAGTGTTTGGATGCACTTTTAGTTACAGCGCCTCTGGCCACGGCCCTTACCTCCGCAGTTTGTATGCACAGTAAACAAACCTTTGTGATCTCACAGGGGGCGGAAGTATTTTTTGTAGCCCCCGAAATTCATTCATTGTAGGCTTTGCTAAGCTAACTCTGTAAAAACCAAGGTCTCCCTTTGCATTGAACTTAAAACTTTACATTCAGAGACGTTGTTTATGTTCACACAGCTACATTACACATTAACTAAAATTTTAAATATGATATCATAGTGGACCACCCCTTTAATTAAGATTTTCATAGTAATGTTTCACTTTCTTATTTAGGGAAACTCCTGAGATAAATAGGTTTTATCTATGAACATTATTATTAAATCCACATAAAATGCTGAGCTTCCCGACTCCTTTATTCAGTCGCAATGACTTCTGGGACTTTGGTGCTCAAGCGAGTTTGGTGCTCAAGTCTGCATCGGTGTATCCTCAATATCAAAGAACACATCCGGGAACTTTCCTGTGTACTCCGTTCTTTCGGTCTTGAGTATTGGAACTGAACTGTGGAGGTTGATGATGACGTTACACGAGAACATGAGGACACAAGATCGCTTAAGAATGCATATTGAGAAACAGCCATTGTTTCATATACTCAACAACCCACGCTTTAATTTTAGGTTCTGTGTTGAGTATTGCTTAATGTTGGTATATGATCCCTAATACAGTGGCAAATGTAAAAAGATAAAGTTTCTTATCTGTTCAAAATGAAGCATGTTTTCAGGAAAATCATGATCTGAGTCATTTCCCTGAAAGAGCATTCTCTGAATCACCTAAAAACAGAGAAAGAGCCATACTTACATGCCTGTGGGAGCCATCATATTCGCAGCGTTCAATTTTTCCCAAGCTACCATCAGAGAAATACAGCTTTTCCGCTTTATGGTCAATTGTGAGTCCGTTCGGAGTGAATACATCTGTGCTAATGATGACTTTCATGTTATTCCCTGCAAGAGTGGAGCGCATGATACTGGGGCGCTGCTCGTTCCAATTGGTCCAAAACATGAGGCTACAAAACACAGAAATGAGAGGAATGGATGCTATTTTACAGACAACGATGAGGCAAAATGATTCAATACTGTCACCTGCCGGTATTTTTAAACCCCCTTTATGACACAGAGGAATATGACCTACCTTGCAAATAACAGCGAGCAGAAAGGCCTCAGGGCCTGTTTGACGTTTCCTTATAAAAATTCCTTTCACAGTCTAATTCCACCGACTAATTGAAAATTAGTGATACATGCTGACATTCTATGCCAATTAATCATTTCAGGTTAGATTCTAATTAACAGCAGCCTGTAGTCCATTTGAAAAAGTGCCAGATTACCAAGTAAGCATATTCTCTCCAAGGTTGAGGGTTTAATGTAGTCGGTGAACTCAGGGTCGGCCCATCTTTCTGAATATCAATGCTGTTCATCAGTCTCAAACGGTTCTTTTAGAGGAGAAATTTAATATATCATCCGCTCTACCTGGAGAGTTGCTACTTTGCTAGGATTAAAAAATATTCAGTCCACAACAAATTTCAGACGAGGCTCTGCTCATCTGAAGAGGTCAAACTAATTAAAATCTTTTCCAGACTCAACTGATTGACACTTCATATATGTCAGTTTTCCTGAGTGTGACGAATCAATTTTCTCTCGATTTTAAAAGTCAATACGCTTCCTCCTGACATACAGATCAATTTTGCTTCATGTCAACAAAGGTTCCTCTATCAAGTGAATGTATCCGTTTGATGTAGTCTGCAGCGAATGGAATCTTTCCCTCTGCCAGAGCGGAAAATCAAACATCACTGGTTACTATGTCACGTGAGCAGTTGAATTTTGAATATTCTTAAAGGAATAGTTCACCCAAAATTGAAAATTACCCCATAATTTACTCACCTTAAGCCATCTTTAGTGTATATGACTTTTTTCTGTTTTCTGACAAACAAAGTTGGACTAGTTTTAAATTTGATCCTGGCTATTCCATGATGCATAATGGTGTTGGATAGTGGCATTCATTTTGAAGTTTCCAAAACAAATTAATCGTAAAACTAATCTATAACAAAGTTCCTTTAAGGTAAGTAATTTCACTCGGCAGCCATCTTTTAAATGCCTCTCGAGATATGCTCGGGCATTTTGTCTGAATAGGGAAATATCAAATTCTCCAATACTGTGAAGTCTGCGTTTTTTTCAGGTTGCCCAAGCTAATGCGCATGCGCACTTGAAAGAAACAAGATCACGACACCAACCTCATAATGGTCATTTCACACATGATCATCGTCAGAATAATGCTTCGTAAGATCAAGCTGATCTTCTGAAGTAATTCACAACTTGGTCTTGATGATGAATCTCCCCCAGAAATGACAGCGATTCTTTGTTTACAAGTTTGTGGGCATTTGAATAGTTGCTGCCATCCGATGTGCGTTTGACAGTACGGACTATATCTTGAGTTCGTTTCATTTTAAGAGTTCGCCCTTAGCTGATGATTGATTACGGAGCATTGTTTGGCATGCTGTCCCTGGAGAGAGCCCTGAACTGGGAGATCCTCGAGCTTGGGGCTACCTCCCATTGCAGGGCGAGAGGAGAGTCCGAGTTCAGGTAGGTCTCGAGAACTCCCCTGCTTAATGATGTTGGAAGTAGATTAACGCTATGAAGTGTCTATGCTGTCAATTTAGATTTGTCAATTTACTTATGTTACATGTTTTTGGTCTGTGGGAGGAAACCGGAGAGCCCGGTGAAAACCCACGCAAACACGAGGAGAACAAGCAAACTCCGCATAGAAACACCGACCTGGCCAGGAAGTGTCCGAGCCGGTGACATTCTTGCTGTGCGGCCGTGGTGCTAACCACTAGGCCTCCGTGCTGCCCTGACAAAGAAATGGGCGGAGTAGGGGTGGAAGGGGGGATTCTTCAAGACGAAGATGGCTGAAGTAAGATACTTTGGTTATTTATAGTGGTTAAGGAGTTGTCTGATTGGTAAATCAGTGTTAGCTAATGTGGACCAGGTGCTATCAATCATAAGCACGTGCTCCTCTAGAAATTAGTTTATAAATAAACTTCACAAAGATTTAAAAAACAAAAACTTTTGTTTTAAAGTGTGGTTCATTTAATAGTATAAATTTCAAGCATGAAGCAAGTATTCACTGAGATTCCAGTGCATTTGTTGACCCCAGAAACTGACGTAACAGCACACGTCTGGTCCGAGCTTATCCCCAAGAGAAACGTTAGTCTATAGCCATCAATGATTGGTTCATGTACTAGTAGGCAGGGCTTCATTCACCATATTGACCGTTCCCCCATTTAAAACTATACGAGTGACATGTCTTGTGTATTCTATAATCTTTGCCTATACACCACTGTATCGAAATAAAAAAAAAAACTCACATTAAGCAGATTGATGTCTACTTACATAAAAATAAATATTTCAAATATTTAAATTATAAACAAAATTCAAATTCATGTTTAGCACAACGGACATATACGACGTATGAAGCATGACATAAACCAGGTAGACACATGTATGTGGCATTGTAACAGTAATAAAAAATTATAACGTTACAGTGACGCCAAGTCAACTAGTTTTCTTGTTTGTTGTCAGTGCTTAAATTGCTTAAGAGATGTTGCATACGAAAGTGAAGAGTGGGGGGTGGGGAATGGTGGAGGATTGCAGACGAAAGAGTGAGGGGGGGTATGGGTGGTTGTGTCTGGGATAAAAGTAAAGAGGGTTGGGGAGTCACGGTATAAAGTATGGGGGGAGGCTTGTGAGGAGGGGGATCTGTAAAATCGGGGCTGCGTCCGAAACCGCATACTTCCATACTATACAGTTTGCTGTATAGAATTTGAAAATCAGTATGCAAGAAGTACCCGGATGACATACTCCTTCCAGTGAGATTCTAAAACGCACATCCCATGCATGCTGCACTATCCCTTGGTGCCCTGTAAGAGAATTCATGAATGGGAGTGAAGCAACACAACTGACACAGGTAGGTCACGTGACCATGACAAAATGCCGTATGTAGTACGTTCGAATTCCATTCATACTGCTCACATTCATACTGTATAGAATGTACCTTTCTAATGGCCGAGTAGGACATGTAAATTCAAATGCAGTACCTACTGAGTAGTAGGCGGTTTGGGACGCAGGCAAGGTGTTTGATCAGATTTCAGAAGGTGTTCCGGCACGAATTAAGCCCTGGTTGTTGTCTTGTGTGGTAAATGGTTCCTGCTAGACATGTTTTTTCCTGAAGCTTTCTCTTCTAACGTGTCATGTCATGTGTCATTGACCATATACGGCAAATCCACGTAATGTGAGTTCGACCACCACCAGAAGTCAGTGTTTAGAGTTTATAATTTAAAATAAAAAGTGAAATTTTTTGGTAAAAACCAAATCGGTCCACTTGTGTGGTGTATAGGTTACTTTAACTAGAAATGTATGCACTTTTGGAAGCTTTAAAATGAAAGCCATTATCCAACACTATTATACAGCATGTAATAGCTAGGATGGGTAGCACTGTCGCCTCACAGCAAGAAGGTCGCTGGTTTGAGCTCAGGCTGGGTTAGTTGGCATTTCTGTTTGGAGTCAGGAGGCAGGATAAAATGACACATTTCAGACTATGTCCATCTTTAAATTATGGGGTTATTAGAATTTTTGTGTGAACTATTCCTTTAAGTGCAAATATGCATTTCAATGAGAACTCAGAGCTCTTTAAACATTGTGTTCTTCATCACTGTTGAGAATCAATCTCTGTGTCATTTTTGTAATTGGAGAATTGGGTGAACTACTCCTAATAGTTCTATAGTTCTAATATAACTACTCCTAATTGGATGAACTATTCCTTTAAGTGCAAATATGCATTTCAATGAGAACTCGGAGCACTTTAAACATTGCGTTCTTCATCACTGCTAAGAAGCACTTTCTGTGTCATTTTTGTAATTAAAGAATATTCTTTACAGATAATAGCAGTCACTTACTTTTGACATTCATCTAGAGCCAGGACGTGAGGATGGTCGTCCTCAGACATGGTGACAACAGCTTGCCTCCCGAAGGCTCCTTGTCGGCTCTGGTCTACTGTGTATCTGCTGATGCTGGAGGTGGTGGAGCTGGTCCAGTAAATCGTGTCCCAGGCCCGATGATAAGCCAAGCCCTCAACTGAACCAACATCTAGAAAAGAAAAGAAAACAATTGACTGTTTGGCCATGCTTTATTCTTACAGTCCAAGTTACAATTAAACCAGTCAAATGCAAAAAAAATGCATGTATGTGTCCAACTGTGGTATTTATAGCACAATACAACACTTTTTAAATAATACACTTGATTTGATACACAATCACAACTTAAGGCAAAGTTAATTTAATTACATAAAAAAAATAATAAAAAAATTTATAATAATAATATTGTTGTTGTTGTTGTTGTTGTTGTTGTTGTTGTTGTTGTTGTTGTTGTTGTTGTTGTTGTTGTTGTTGTTGTTGTTGTTGTTGATGATGATGATGATGATGATGATGATGATGATGATAATAATAATAATAATAATAATAAAATAATAATAATAAGGCAAATGGTAAAACATAACAAAAATGTACTGTATAAAACTGAGATGGTTGACTTACAGTAAATAAGCTTGAATAGGCAATGCTGAATCCAGAATACAAATATTTATGTTTTTCAAGCTGACATTTTAGATTTATGTAATACAAATATGCTTGCACACTCGCTGAGTATACTGTATATAAACATGGCATTTTACTGATAAAACATTATCAGATACCCACTGCATTATTAATGGTATATGCAATGTTATATTCAGTAGTTTAATGCAGTATGTTGTCACTGAAACACTGTAAACTTTCATTTTCCCTCATGCAGTAGACTCATGCTGTGAATACAGGCCTTTTGTTTGAATTCTTACAAACAAGGTGCACACACAACTGTCTCAGTACTAGCTGCGTTCTGCTTGTCTCCAATTAATGCAATTATATGTATAATAAAAATAAACCATCTAAATGTATTAATGATCATATAAAAGAAAGTAAATGTGATACAGAGAATTTAATAATGTTGGTGAAGACCCAGGACTTTGAAAAGAGCCACTCCAGCACATACTGTATGCTAGGGCTGAACGATATTTGAAAAATGTAACATTGCAATATTTTGTTATTCTGCGATATATATATATATATATATATATATATATATATATATATATATATATATATATATATATATATATATATATATATATACATACATATATATACATATATATATAATCTGACTCAAAACAACCACATGGCAATATGGCTTTAAGAAAGGCCACTCAACTGAGACTGCCTTGCTCTAGGTCATGGAGAATCTCAGACTGGCTGAAGCAGACTCTAAATCATCAGTCCTCATCTTGCTGGATTTATTAGCTGCTTTTGACACTGTAAACCACCAGATCCTGCTATCTACGCTTGAGTCACTGGGCGTTGCAGGCACTGTTATTCAATGGTTCAGATCTTACCTCTCTGACAGGTCATTCAGGGTGTCTGGGAGGGGAGATGTGTCCAACCTAAAGCATCTAAACACTGGGGTACCTCAAGGCTCTGTTCTTGGGCCACTTCTCTTCTCCATCTACACGACATCTCTAGGACCAGTCATCCAGAAACATGGATTTTCCTACCACTGCTATGCTGATGATACCCAGCTATACCTCTCTTTTCACCCTGATGATCCCTCTGTTCCAGCTCGCATCTCAGCCTGCCTGTCTGACATTTCACACTGGATGAAAGATCATCATCTTCAGCTTAACCTCGCGAAAACGGAAATGCTTGAAGTTTCTGCCAACCCGACTCTACACCATTACTTTTCAATCCAGATGGATGGGGCAACCATTACTGCATCCAAAATGGTGAAAAGCCTTGGAGTAACGATTGATGACCAACTAAACTTTTCTGACCACATTTCTAAAACTGCTCGATCGTGCAGATTCGCACTCTATAACATCAGAAAGCTCCGACCCTTCCCATCTGAACATGCAGCTCAACTCTTTGTTCAAGCTCTTGTTCTCTCCAGACTGGATTATTGCAACTCTCTACTAGCCGGGCTTCCAGCTAACTCTATCAAACCTCTTCAGCTGCTCCGGAACACAGCAGCATGAGTGGTCTTTAATGAACCTAAAAGAGCACATGTCACTCCGCTACTTACCCGTTTGCACTGGCTGCCAGTTGCTGCTCGCATCAAATTCAAAGCTCTGATGTTTGCTTACCAAGCGACCTCTGGCTTTGCTCCTTCTTATCTGCTCTCACTTCTGCAGATTTATGTGCTCTCCAGAAACTTGCGTTCAGTGATTGAACGTCCCCTAAGAGGGAAGAAATCACTTTCCCAAACTCTCTCTTTCAATCTGCCCAGTTGGCGGAATGAACTTCCCAACTGCATCAGAACGTCAGAGTCACTTGCTGTCTTCAAGAAACGACTAAAAACTCTACTATATAGTCTCCACTTTCCTTCCTAATCTGCAATTGCCTCTCACAGGAATGTTTCACAGTATGTCTGATAATACTTTCTTTTAGAGAAAGTCTTATTTGTTTTAATTCGGCTAGTAAAAAAGCAGTTTTGATTTTTTAAAAACATCTTAAGTTAAATATTGTTAGCTCCTTTTAGCTATATATTTTTTTTCGATAGTCTACAGAACAAACCATCGTTATACAATAACTTGCCTAATTATCCTAACCTGCCTAGTTAACCTAATTAACATAGTTAAGCCTTTAAGTGTCACTTTAAGCTGTGTAGAAGTTTCTTGAAAAGTATCTAGTCTAATATTATTTACTGTAATCATTGCAAAGATAAAATAAATCAGTTATAAGAAATGAGTTATTAAAACTATTATGTTTAGAAATGAGTTGAAAAAATCTTTTCGTTAAACAGAAATTAGGGAAAAATAAGCAGGGGGCTTATAATTCAGGGG
Organism: Danio rerio; assembly: GCF_052040795.2. NCBI lineage: Eukaryota > Metazoa > Chordata > Actinopteri > Cypriniformes > Danionidae > Danio > Danio rerio. The sequence continues at coordinate 38,398,889 of NC_141029.1, read as the reverse complement.
GTTTAATAATTCTGACTTCAAAAGTATGCATTTTGTGTTGGCCACTCTGCGTTACATTTTGGTTGTTTTTGGTTGTTTTTTTTTTTTTTTCAATTAGTGTCCTGTTTATGTTACTGTAGACTAGTTCGGTAAAAAGTAAAAAGAAAGAAAGAAGAAATGCCCGTATCCATTTAGTGTTTTTCCTTATCGCAACACAATAGTAATCTGGTAGTGTTTGGTTTGCTATGGCTTTATTGGGAATAATTATTGTGATCTCCCGATTGCAACAAAGAAATTCTGGGAAATGTTTCTAGACTGATGGCATTTCATGCAGTTTAGCCTTATAATCCTAAAATTTGAGCAAAATCATGTGTTTTGTCATCTCTTTAGACATTACGCAAGCAAATCATTCAAATACTAGCTCTATAATGATGCTGGTGAATTAGAAATGGTTTCTGCTGTTCTGACGTCAGTGCAGTTGTGAAAAAAAGTAGATTCTCATAGAAAAGGATTTTTAGGCTCTCCGTGTTTGATTTTCTTTTTTATATTTTCTTTTTTTCACCTCCCACCTGTGCTGATATACAGTCTTATTACACTGCTACTCGTGTAATTTTTTTCTAATATATATAGCGATATGAATACAATTTCACCAGATGACTTGAATATCTCTAGTTGGAAAGAATTTGTTATTTTAGATACACCGGGATGATGAAATATAATAAACAATCTACAAGCATAAATAAATACAAAGAAAAAAGAAAAAGATAAAAATACAGTGTTTTACTGTTTTCTGAGGAGCCTAACAGTATTCAGGCACATAATTAAATAATCAAATTCATAAATAATACTGCATAGTCTTTGCTTCATGAATACCTCAATAAAATTAGTTGTTGTTAAAGTTACAAACAGCACAATTTCTTAGACAATATTGATACTGATTTCTTCAATATTTATTCATTAATTTTCTTTTCAGCTTTGTCGCTTTTATTAATCTGATGTCGCCACAGCAGAATGAACCGGCAACTTATCCAGCATGTTTTTACGTAGCAGATGCCCTTCCTGTCAAAACCCATCTCTGGGAAAGATTTCTTGTATATCGATGCTGAAATTATATATTGTGCAGCCCTAGTGTGCGCACTTTTGTACACATAAAACTTTGTAGAGACCAGGCATAGACTTCTATCTACTGACCTGACAATATTTTCTCTCCATCAAACCTAAAATATAAAACTTAACCCAGAATTTTCCGATACACATTATTTAATATGTTTAATTATGCATTTCTTTTGTGGAGGCTACTGTGCAGAACCTTGATATTGCAAATAAAAAAAAGTAATACAATAGCACTTTTGGTTTCCTTTTTTCACATTAAAATCACTCAGTGAGCATGAAAACCCTAATCAATCAAAGCGACATCTCACTGAGCATTATAAAACGGTTAGTCTTTGTCTACTGTCATGTCTGAAAATCATCAGAGAAATAGCAATTGTGTTTAAACACTTGGCTGAGGCAAGCTCTTTGAAAAATCTAACAGAATTCTTTATTAACAGTCTGCAGAAATCCATCACTAATTAATCATTCACAATAAAAAGTGGCTGACAGCTTGCCTTTGCAGACACTGTTAGAGAGGCCAGGGAGTAATTAACAGGGGATGTATGACTTAATTAGGGAAATGTGGATTATTAACGTCCTCACCCTCTCCTGGTGGCAGAACGCGTGTGTTTGTGTGCATGTAGTCGAGGTGGCGGGGATTGGCTTTCATCTCTGGAAAAGAGAGTGAGCTCAAGTGTGGAAACGCCATCAAAAGCAGCACCTCATTTCAACCTGTAGTCAACATCCTTCTCTCGCTCGCTCCGGCTGAGGTACTTATGCTCAAATCGATGGAGCAAGAGGATATCTATGTGAACGTTATAGTGGGGCCATGAAAAGCACAGATGAATGGCCAAGTGCACTTTTTGAGTAAAAATGTCTCCAATGATTCATCAAAACATCTAAATGGTTCATTAGGCTTTGAAAGGTGACAAAAAAGAAAAGCTAATTTTAATTACAGACTTTAAAATATCAAACAAGTAGAAATGTATCATGCATTTTAGTCTAATTAACTGAAAAATGTGCCGTTGTTTAATTAAATTACACTATATTTGCTATTAAATTGGTGCATAAATAGCAAGTTTAGTAGTCAGAGATTTAAGAATCGTGACATTTAACAGGTGCCAACAGCATCAGCTAAAGTAGTTAATGCCTTAAAATAAACAAGAAAGAAGAAAAGCAGTTACTCAGTGATACTGATGATATTTTGTCGTATTTTAAACAGAGGCAAGGTTGAATCAGAACGAACCCATTTTAAAATGTCACCAAGAGGATAAAGATAGAAAATTAGGCAAACGTGAAATATGAAAAAAGGCCTAATACCCAAGGAGCCATGAGGTTAGTTAAAAGGGAATTTGGAGAGTACTGTAAGTGGATAGAAGCACTAATCATGCAGCACTGAGGCTTTCTAAGTATATCTGGATCCCATTACCCTAAGCGATGTGAAATGAGCTGGGTTACTAAGTACTAAAGAGACATTACGTTTTTATTCCTGCTGTTTTGTTAGGACAAGGACTGCATCCAATAGTGTTATAAATAAATAAATAAATAAATACCGTAAAGTCATAATTGAATTACCCTGTTTAGTTGCAAACCTGCATTACATTATTTTTGTGAACTTAAGCTTTTAGGCTATTAAAATCCAAGCATATTACAATATCAACAGTGGAGGTAAAAATAGAAAACAACCTGCAATTTCTGCATTTCAAAATCACTGTATAGTCCAGTTTGAAGTTTACCTAATATATTGTAAGTAAAGGAGCAGTTTTTAATCATATTTCACAAGTTACATATATTCTGAAGCACAATCCAGGGGATGGTAAGATAAAGAAAACTTTCAGATATTAATTATCGGACACCTATTGGATTACACCTTTATTATCTGACAAACCTTGTTTAAAGCAACTTTTTTTTTTTTGGAAATATGCTCATTTAGCTTAGAGTTAAACAGTTGAGTTTTACCATTAAATGCATTCTGTCTAAATCCCAGTCTGGGCGGGAGCACTTTTAGCTTAGTTTAGCATAAATCATTGAATTGGATTAGACTATTAGCATCTTGCTAAAAATACAAAAACGAAGAGAACGTTTTGATAATTTCCCTATTTAAAGCTTGTTTTTTTCTGTAGTTAGAACGTGTACTAAGACCAAGATGCTATTTGTTAATCTATATTTGTTAAAGATGCTAATTCGATTCAATGGTTTATGCCAAGCTAAGGTACAACTGTACCCATCTGACCTAGAAAAATCAGCCGAATGGGTACAAAAAGAATACAATTCAAACTGTTTAACTCTAGGTGACTATTTACAAAGAAATAGAGTGTTCCTTCAACTGGCAGTCAAACATTCCAATTTTCACTGACATTGCAAGAAGGTGAGTTGTTCTATAGTGGCTGAAACTTAGACCAAATGAAAGTCATAGGAACAACTCTTTCAGCTACAGCAAGTGAAGCTGCTTTTTCTGAACTTTATTTCTGAAATATTGCATTTGTACAATATCTAAACTATAATGCAAACTAGTAAAAAACGTCTGCACGAAATGTGGTGAATCTCCATGGGCAATTGGTTCAACAGTGGGGATCTGTGTCTTAGCATACAGTGTGTAAATATTTTATAGAGTTTGGACCATTAAGGCTGATTTATACTTCTGGGTCAAGTGATCGGCGTGACCCAGAGTGCCTGCCTTGCGTGTAGTCAAGCATTTATACTTCTGCATGCTGTTTGTGTTGCTCTGCAATAACACTTTCTAAACACTTGCTGGCAGTAGGTTTTTATTGTTCATCTGTTTTGAGTTTGTTTACGAGTGTTTTGTTTATTCTGGACGCTACAATTAGCTAAAATATTCTCATTCAGTGGGGAGAACCGGCGGACGTGCAACAACTTTAGCCATAAGGTAAACACAAAGCAAAAGCAAAAGGACTCGAACCTTGTAAACAATCGTTTCATCGGGCTTGTGGCTCTCAGCACCACCCAAGCTGACCATTTACAGAGTTTGAACTATGCATTGTTGCAACATGTAGTTACAATTTTGAGAGGTGCGCATCAGTGTCGGCGTCAGCCACAGCAAGGGCTATGCGACCGTGCGAAGGCTGCGATGGACCATACGCATCCATTTGACGCAGAAGTACAAATCAGCCCTAAGGCAGTGTGTCCACAAAAGCATTTTTTCTTGAGTTGAGCATTTGTTCCTGTTGTTGTCAATGGTAGAGCCACATTTACAGTTGTAGTCGCAATTATTAGCCCCCTTTAAATTTATTTTTTCTATTTTAAATATTTCCAATATGATGTTGAACAAAGAAAGGACATTTTCACAGAATGTCTGATAATATTTTTTATTCTGGAGAAACTCTTATTTGTTTTATTTCAGCTAGAATAAAAGCTGTTTAAAAAATTTTATACACAATTTTAAGGTCAATATTATTAGCCACTTTAAACTATATATTTTTTCAATAGTCTAAAGAACAAACCAAAAACTTGCCTAACTACCCTAACCTGCTAGTTAACCTAGTTAAGCCTTTAAATGTTTAAAAAACTGTATAAGGTGTCTTGAAATATATCTAGTAAAATAATATGTACTGTCATCATGGCGAAGATAAAATAAATGAGTTATTAGAAATTAATTATTAAAACTATTATATTTAGTAATGTGTTGAAGAAATCTTCTCTCCATTAAAAATAAATTGGGGAAGAAAATAAAAGATGGGCAAATAATTCAAGGGGGCTAATAATTCTGACTTCAACTGTATGTAGTGAGGTGCTGAGATGTCGTTTTACTGAGTGTTCAGCGTTTTCTCTACTGTTGCAAGTTAAAAAAATCATCAGTGTCACTTTTGAGCTAGCCATCCAATCACAGTGAAGGAGGAGCAGGACAATACCACACAACCGTCAACAAATATCTGCTAAAGACTTTAAACTTGTAACAGTACAGAGGGGATACTGTGTCAAACCAACCAACTGAAAAAAACGCAGCGCTGCAAAAACACTCAGGGCTGAGGATTTTTAGAACAGTGCTTGCATTTCTTTGAAGCAAAAACACATCAGTGGACACACAGCATGAGTACATTCTGCAGGGAAATAACTAAAACTAAATTTCTAAATCCACATTTTTCTGTAGTAACATTCCTATTTGCTAGCCAGTGGTGGAAAGAGTACTGAAAAATTATACTCCAGTAAAAGTACCACTACTTGCCCAAAAATGTTGTGCAAGTAGAGTAAAGGTATCTGTTGTGAATATTACTAAAAATATGAGTTAAAAGTAGCTTTTTCAAAAATACTTAAGAGTAGCGAGTATTATGCAGTATAAAGCTGATGCATTTACATGTAATTTGTGGATGTGTGTGTAAACGTAACATTCTGTAGTGCATTTGGCTATTGTTTAAGTCCATTTCAGTCATCGTACAGTTAAACAGCCAACTTGATTTTACCGAGCAGGACATGTTCCTGGATTAACATCTATGTTGATCCTGGAACAACATTCAAATCATTAATTAATTGATTCATTTTCTATTCGACTTAGTCCCTTTATTAATCTGGGGTCGCCACAGCGGAATAAACCGCCAACTTATATTTATTACGCAGCGGATGCTTTAAAAATTTACAGCTAGGGCTGGGTGTAGGAGTAGAGATTGCATTTGACAAAAATGATGTTCCTGGATCAACATAATAGATGTTAATCTAGGATCACATCATACTCCAGGATCGCAAATCATGACGTACTACAGTAAACATCCGCCATCTTCTCATCAGTGACATGAAGTCTAAACAGACTCTAGGACATCTTCGAGGACGCTTTTAATGCTTCCAAACAGTTTGCTGCATTTATTAATAGCCCATGCCTTAAGGTAGTTCAGTATTATGCGATTTACTTTCTATGTGCGATTTGATTGGACAGGAATCACAGGACTGTTTTTTCTGATCACCATAAACAGAAAAAAGTAGTGACTGCAGGTTATCGAAAAGTAGTGGAGTAAAAGTACTGATACTGCACTAAAAATGTACTCTAAGGAAAGAAACAGTACACATTTTTAAAACTACTTAGGAAACTAGAATTTTTGAGACAAACGATTACACACTGTAAAACCAGTCAAGTTGATAAACAGTCAAGTTTATCAAATTAAAAGAGTGTAGTTAACTCAAAATTTACTGAATGTTAATTATACTCATTTGAAAAGAGTTTTGAACTCAGTGTTAAAGGTAATGAGTTAATTAAATACCTAATTTCTTCAACTTAAATAAAGTAAGTTCACAGTACTCATATGGATTAGTTTTTTATTCACTCAAATATTTTGTAGCAATCGGTTTTCTCAAACGGTTTTAGTTGCCTTAACTTATCAGGTTTTACAGTACTCAGTTGGTTTGAGCTCTCTTCATTTATTGAATTTTTAGGGTGCTTTCACACCTGTGAATCGATTCAGTTGTTCCGAAACAGAGATTTTAATTGTTACATCGTTGCTCTTTGTTCGGTGCAGTTCGCTTTCACACGGCAAAGTTTCTAAACAGACCAAAATAGCTAAGTCATGTCATGTGTGAGTAAACTCTCCTCACTTTGGTCAGAGTTTCATGGTTTATTTTACAGAGCCCCGCTCTGAGTAGCTTCTGAGGGGGGTGGTGGTTTGGTGGTGTTTGACAGGGTGCGCGACATGTCTGAAGAGCGAGAAGGGATGCGGTGGGGAGGGGTGAGAAGGGTGCGCATCATATTTGAGGACCGGGACTGAGGCGCGTGATTTCCGGGAGATTATCCCTTGTTTGCGGGCATCCGGGAGTCTCTGTGCATTTGCAGAAGACTCCTGGAACTTCCGGGAGACTTGAGATGCCTGAAATGACCTCCCACCCTCCTCATAATTCTCTCTTCTTTTAGCCGTATGCCTATTACATAATAATAAAACACTGTAATATAGCCAGGCTCGGATCGTATCGCTTTCTCTCTACACTCGATCTGCTCCAGAGTTTGTTTTAATCGAGCCGAGACCCCCTCATTCACGCGATCTCGGAGTGATTTTTTTGGCGCAGATCCCAACATGATTGCTGGATTCACATATGCCAAACGAACCGTGCTAACTGGGCAAACTGGACAGGTTCCAAAAGAAAAGTCTAGGTGTGAAAGCACCCTTATTGTGCTCAAACTGCTTCATTTACTCAAATGGATTAAGTTCACAGTAGTAGTACTCATTAGGATTAGTTTTTGATCTTAAATGGTTTGTTGCAATCGGTTCCCTCGAATGTTTTGAGTTACCTTAACTTACAGTGTTGAGTTTTACAGTGCAGTAATTTGAGTATTTGTAATTAGTTACTTTACACTACTGCTGCTTGTCTAACAATCAAGAAACAAAAAGCCATCTTGAGTACATTTAGATCATTGCAACGTTCCTATTATTTGCCATTTGAACCAAATTATATTTGTATGAGTTCTAAATCTGAAATTAGGATGTGCATATTAGCATCTGAAATAAAGTGCACCACAAGTTGTACATGGGTGATTTAAAAACTGGCATGATTGTCTCATTACATTGTAAATGGATAATACACAGTCATTAGGCATATTAGGTTTTCATTGTGGGTCACCATCAGACATGGATATCGATCGAGGCTGAAACGTCTGCTGTATTTAGCATATATGAGGAAATCAATAACCATATTCTGAACTCTCCAACAACAGTGACAGGCAGAATCTTGAAAAATATCACTGCGCTTCCATTCGTATTTCGGTTACAGTTTGAGGACGGTGGAAATGAGACAAGCGATTTTAATCCATCAAGGGTGGAGACACAGAAAAAGATGCAGTGTTTTAAACATCTTTTTTGACAGTTAAATTGGTCCCATTTAGTTGAAGAAAAATGGAGGCAGCTATTACAACACTTTTACTAGATGCTGGATGCATCGAGGCCTTGCTGTACATCACAGTGCAGTGCCACTTATGGTTTCCAACAAATGGCCTTTCACAAATGGCTGCTAAGAGGCTGGAATGGTTCTAGCGGCAGAACATTAAACAACATGCGGGTCACTGCAATGAGTCTGCATCAGGATGATGACAGGACCAAAAACAAATGCCAACATTTGGGAAAGCAACATTTCTGGCTCTCTCTCGCTCACGATCATCAAGAAGCTAGCCAAACTCTCTAAACAAGCAGGAATTAGCAGGGTTTCTTTTTTCAAACACCAATCTAAACACATTTTAAAAACATTTACAACAAAACCAACAAGTTTTATTGTTTACTATAAGTCTGAACTTATTCTTCGACTACAGTGCTATTTGGAATGTAACTGCCAATGTTTGTAATAATAATAATAATAATAATAATAATAATAATAATAATAATAGGAAATAATAATAATAATAATAATAATAATCATGATAACAATAATAGGAAATAATAATAATAACAATAATAATAATAACAATAATAGGAAATAATAATAATACTAATAACAATAACAATAATATGAAATAATATAATAATAATAATAATAATAATAATAATAATAATAATAATAATATTGATAATAATAATAATAATAATAATAATTATAATTATTATTATTATTATTATTATTATTATTATTATTATTATTATTATTATAACAACAGGATATATAACAAAACTTGCATGGATTTGGATGAAGATGAATTCACAGTTAGATTCTGACATGAGCTCTGCACTGAATGGAAATTTTGATTTTTGCTATTTATAATCAAAGTTGGGTGTAAAGCATTCCTCAGTAACACAATACTCTTTTACAATTACATATTTGGGGAATGCATCAATGTAACAAATTACATTTTACATTTGTGTAGTTTAATTACAGTTAATTACAGTTATTACAGTTACATTACAAATTTAGATTTTAGAAGAAAAAAAATGCTTCTTTTAAAAAACGTTTTCCACTGCAACATCAGATACTAAGCTTAAATAGCTTATTATAGCTGGAAATAGCTGGGGAATGTGCTGCTGCTGTCGAGTGTTTGGTTCCTTAAGAGGAAATGCAGATAATACTTTGATTTCACTGAGCGTAAAACAATTAAAAGATTGCTGTGAAATTTAGTCTACGTCCAGCTTCTAAAGAACTTTCGACTGCTTTTAACTCAGCCAGCAACTTGCTCAAGCACTTAAACAGAGAGCATTCTACAACAATACTTGTTACCAAGTAGAACACTGGCGTCCAAAAATACAGCGGTGCAACTCAGCCTAAACAGGTTAAATTGGATTTTAGTGCAGGATCGGGAGTGAGGGTATCTTCTGAATGTAAAGAGAAGCCTAGCTGCTTATGGGGGCATTCAAATATCGCATATTTTGCGCGCAAAACCTCATTATTTCTAATTGAGGCTTGCATCATGCATATTGGGATCACGTATTTAACATGTGCACAAGATTGAACCTATGAGTCACGTGACCAGAACTGACAGATCAGCTTCAAACTTCGTAGAATATACACATTTTGGTAGACTAATTACTTCAGACAGAAACAGAACACCCAAACACCGCAGTGCTTGCATGCAATAAAAGTCAATTGTTACAGGTATCCAGTTTTCTTCATGTCTTCTTTTGTGCTAAAAAAAGTGAAACAGGTTTTGAACAAGTAAACGATGAGAGAATTTTGAGTTTTGGGTGAAACATCTCTTTTGAATATGTCAAGCTGCTGTGATCAACCCATTGTAATGTTTTTCAGTGAATATTAAATTACTGAAGTATTTGCTATTTTTGTAGGGATATTTTTATACGTTTTAAAATTAACTTCAAAGTAAAGTAATTAGTAATGTGCTTACTTTTTAAACAAAGTAATTAGTAATGTAATCAGATAAAAATTTTCCAGTTGTAGCCAGTAATTTGTAATCTATTCCATTTTTAAAGTAACTTACCCAACACTGTTTATAATAGATATTTTCTATGCTATGCTAAAAGGACCTACGGTTACATATACACAATCCCCACAAGTTTTGAGAATGATATCTGCATATGAATGCAATAATTAGTGTTAACCAAAAGAATAGACCAAACAAAACTATCATATGTCAAAACAGATGTGGATTAAGGCTTGAGCACTCTCACTAATTTCAGAAGCAGCCTCCGTGATTTAAATCTGGAAGTGGGCCTGCATTTGATCTGGCTACTCGGTTTATATTTTTTATGTGTGTAAATAAACATATCTTTAAAACCATATTGTTGTTATAATAGGAGTCCATTTCAAACGATACATTTATTATATATTTTTTATTTTTTATTTTTTGTCCTTAAGTACTCCCACTCACTGTACTGCATCTGCAAATATTTTCAACATTTAATTGATGCAACTGTCCATTGTTGCATAAAAACTGTAGTGAAGTGCAAAAGTACTGCATATTTAGAAAATAACTCTGTTTTATAAACAATTAAACTACAAGAAAACATTGCTCATTGATTTAAAGAAGAAAAAAACAAGGCTTACAGTTCACTTGCATTTTGCAATTATTCTATGACTATCAGCAATAAAACCAATAAGATCTGCAAGATTTAAGTATGTACTTATTCTTGACTTCATGTCAAAAACCCATCTAAACCTGTTAATTATAAATCTTTACCTTTTTGCTATAAAGCCAATTAGACCAGCAAGAGTTGACTGTTTACTACTGTATAAGTCGGAACTTACTGCTCACTACAATTTAAAAAAGCCAACTGGACTTACTATTGACTACAGTTTGATTATATACTTTCTGACTATGAGTCGGTAAAATCAGTTAGATTAATTTAGACTGTAAAATCAATTAGACTGTTGACTAGACTTTACTAGTGTCTATTTTTTTTACTATTGACTATAAAACTAACCGTGCAATTTGATACTATACTTACTCTTCAACTGTTGGTGAAAAAAAAAAAAACAGGTGATCAATCTAGTATGAATAAAAACAGCTAGATTAGAATAGAAAGTATACGTCAACTTTGAGTCAATAAAACCAACTACGAGCCTATCAATTATTGGTTTCAGCATGGAAGCATTTACAACAACAACAACAACAACAACAACAGACTTATGACTATGGCAGACAGATTGATGACTATGAGTTTGTACATACTCCACAACTATTAGTTAATGAAACTAATAAGACCAGCTACACCAGACTGTCAACCATGACTCAATTAAACCTTGTAAATGCACTGTAAATTATGAGTCTGCATCAGCAAAGACAACAAGAGTAAAATTAATTACTAACATTTTGAGAAAAAATCATCTTACGGAAAGCAAAACTCTGGAACAAGCAGCAATTTGTAGCAACACCTCTTGATAGACATTTTCTTACACTAAAACTAACCACATTTACTAACATCTACGAGAGTGCACTTAGCTTTCAACTATGAGTCAATAAAACCAATTAAACCAACTACACTAGATTGTCAGCAAAGAGTCAATAAAACCACTTTTACACTTTTAAAAGACTCACTGTCAACTATAAGCAACCCAGGCTCATTCTAAAAATGTAGTCTGTGGACGTTTCTGAAGACTGCGAATTATGTAGCCGGAGGTACGTATGACTGCATTTAATTTTTTAAGCAAATGCTACAAGGTGGTGTGATGTCGTTCCTTTTCGCACTTACCGGCTGACAGCTTACCTCCGTGTGGAGGGCTTTCCCGTCGCAACTAGTTTGTTCAGTTAGCTCATTGTGTAGGAGCTGAGAGGAGCTGAGGACAATAACAATGACTGGGTTCGAGTCCGGGGAAGATCGGTTCCAGAAATCAGGTAAGACAAAAACAGAATCCAAAAAATAAAGTGAAAAAGTGAAATCCGAAAGCGTAGTAAAAATCAGACGAGGGCTTTTCTTTTTCTGGACGGCTATTGTAAATTGTTGGTTGGGTTTAGGGAAGTAAGCGGGTGGGTAGGTCAATCAGTAAAATTGGTTGGGCTTAGGGAAGGATAAAGGTGGGTCAGCCGATTGGCTGGTCACACAGTCAATCATTCAGTCAGACAGACGGTCGTTCGACAGGGGCTTCTGCTGGGTTTACGCGAGAACAGCGCGGGCGCAAACGGCACTTACGAGAGACGTTTGAGATACGAAAAAGCACACACAGCGGCCTCTCGTGGTTTCGCGAAAACAAAAACTGCAAAATTACGTACCTTCCAGGACGTATTTCGCGGTCTCCAAAAATGTCCACTGGACTACGTTTTTAGAATGAGTCTGGGTTAACTATATGTCAGATTCATCCCAATTGTCAGCCAAAAAATAAATACATGAAAACCAACTAGACTTACTTTCAACTATGAGTCAATAAAACCAATTTAACCAACTTTTAAAAGACTCATTGTCAACTATAAGTCAGCATCAGTACAATGGCCACACAAAAAAATAATTACATAAAACCAAATGGACTTACTTTCAACTATGACTTGTCTTCCAGACCAATCATCATTGATCATCTGAATATTCCCAAAATGGATGTCGCTGAAGAATATGCGATTGTGCGGTGAACTCTCTTGCCGATAATCAAACGCTAGAGCAATGACATTCTTAAAGTAGTCCGGATTCTCGAAAGGTTGTAATGGGGAGTTGAGATCGCTCTCGTCAGATAGATGGATGCTTTTCAATATAGTCCTTTCAGAGTACAGAAGATAGCCTCCATATCTTTGGCAAGCAAAGCCATCTTCGGCCAAATAGCCATGAGCGCAAGAACAGGTCCTCCGTCCGCTGCCCAAGTGAAAACACAACTGCTGACAACCTCCATTACTTCTCGCACATGGGTTGGTGCCTGCATGCGAAAGCATACAAAAGGCATCACTGTATGCACACTGAGATTTTCAGATTAAATCTGGTTAGTCATGTAACATATGAGACATAATAAAATTAACTCATTAAGTTGAAACCTCAACCTTTCTCCCGGCCTTTGTTAAACACTTTCACATCCTTCAGGTTGACGCCAAGGCCGCTTCTCATGGTGACAGCATCGGTGGCATCGCTCTTGAATCCACGGCGGATTGATCCATTGGCATGAGCTCTGCCAGAGGAAAGGTATGGAAAGAGAATCTGACATCAGTGTAATGGTGGCAGTTATCTAATTAAAAGTAGCAAGACTCATTAAAACACTACTTTAGCTACAAAGCCAAGAGAAAGCGTCACCTTGCTCATGACTTACGGTAAAAGCTATTTACATAAGGCCAACGGAGTCTGCCTGGGAGATGACAGAAACATACGGCAGGTCTCATAATAACCTTGCTCAGAAGGGGTTAATCCATTGAGACTGTAGCAGCTGGCTCCTTGGGCCACTTTGGAGAGTGTAGCACTTAGTAAAATAATAAATTACCTGTCAGACCAGTAGATGTAAGCCCCGAACACAGCCACAGAGAACAGGTCCACATTGGCGGCTGACAGTACAATCTCTCGGCCCTCCCCGGTTTCAAGGTTGATCCTTTCTATCTTGTCGGTCCGGGCGTCGCACCAGTATAATCTATTTTCCTAGAAAGCAATTTGAAAATGCACATCAGCGCCTCTCCCTTTGAGCAGCTCCATTTTATCAGTATCAGAAGAAAAGAGAGTGAGTGGAGTGGTGGGAAGTTGCATCATGTCGCTCTACCTCATAGTCAATGGTGATTCCATTCGGCCAGGCGATGCCAGAGCTGACCAGAGTCACTTGGTCTGATCCGTCTAATCGAGCGCGGCCTATGCAAGGGTTTTTACCCCACTCGGTCCAGAATAAATAACTGTTAATTGGGGAAAAAAAAAAAAAAAGGTCCTGGTTACAAATTCAACAATTCTATATTTAACAGCGATCTTAAAGAAACAGTTCAGCAAAAATGACATGTTGGCATATTTATTAAAAAAGTACTGCATGAATCACTGTGAACATACTATGCTTTTGAACTGACTATTTGTAATGTATCATGTGATTTGATTTTTAAACCTCACTTCCATAAAGATGCAAAAGTATCCAATGAGTCTGCATATGACTTGTATATTACTGATAATGAAGTCAATCCCAAAATTATTCATACCCCAGGGGCAAAAGTTTCCAATTACTCATTCATCAGTAAATATATATTGCCATGGGCAGGTTGTCATCAACACACGTTACCCCTTACTTAAAACTTCTCTGATTCTGATGTAGCCTTTGTGGATCGCTGTAAAACACTCTACCGACCTACATATCCCATCATGATCTGCAGTCACACACCAGTTCCAGTTTACCTCCTGATTACACACACACAGATGAAGCTGATTACATGATTAATTACATGGACCATATTTACAACACTCACACACTCATCCAGTGCTGAGTCGTGTTTCACTGCAGTGTTAAGGTCTAAAAATGTTCTTGTATTGCCTCACTGTGTTTTGAGCCTTTGTTTGTTTATGAGTGTTTTCCACCTGCATCGACCCTTTCGTATGGTAGCCAAGAGAGTTTAATGTGCTGCAATTTAAGAAAGCACATGCAGTTACCAAAAACACCAGCAAGTAAAGAGATGATCTTCATCAATTTGACAGAAAAAATGTTGAAACGGGTCACAACACAAACAACTGAAGAAACGCGCCGCATATTAGATTTAACTCCTTTGGTCAACCCCATAATTACAGATTGAGATTTAAACTTTATTGAAATCAAACATACATTTCATAGAGACCTTTAAAGAACAGTTTTGAAAAAAAAAAAACAATTAATAATAAATTTGGCCAATTGTTTACTATGATTGTGAATAATTGTTTATTCACCCTAATATCATTTTAAACGTATATAACATACAGTACAATAGTGTAGATTGTTTTAACTATCCAAAGGTACAGTAGTCTGCTTATGACTGGTGTATTACTGAATACATCTAGACATCAGCCCAGTAAAACCTTGGCATATTTGTTAGAGATCTATGAAACATGAACTTTTTCATTGAATTGATTGATTAAAAACTTCACATGTCCATACTTCAACCTTACATGAAGAGTTCAGATGAAGAATACACCTCTGGGATCCTTGATTCACCATAATGTCATTCCAGACTTTTCTTATTTGTGTAGAAAAAATCATTTCAAGGTATAAAAAATACCCCAGAGTGATTCAAATGACTCATGCATCTCTAGTCTTGATCATGTTTTGTCAAAACTACTTATCCCTTGACATATTGACATTGACTCATGAACATCTTGTTAATTAAATAACTACAAATCTTGAACAAAATACCCTTTACAATTTAATCCATTCACTAAATCATCTCATTCAATTGGTAATACATTTCAAATCCAACTGATAAGTTACTTAGAGTTTTAGCTGTTTGGTAAGAGAGATATAAAGTACTATTATGATACTGTTTACATCATTTTTGAAGCTTGAAAGCTTCCCCGTTCACTATAAAACGTCAAGGAAAAGAGAAACCTGCACAGAATTTCTGAGTTTATACTCCACAGAAGAAAGCTCTATGGGTTTGAAATAACAAGATGGTGAGTAAAAGATGTCACAATTTTCATTTTTGGGTGAGCTACTCCTTTAAAGTGTATAACGGTTGTTACACTACCAAAGAAACATCATTCAAAGTTCGACTCAACTGGAACAGGAAAAGACAGCTTTTACAGCCTTAGGCTTGAATGGGTGGCTTTTTTTTGGATGTCTGGGATTTAGAAGATCCCCATCCTGATGCTGTCTGCTGTCAGTAGATAGATGGGAGATGGGTTAAAGCACTCTTATGTTGAAAACCTCTTTTTTCGGTGTGTGATTCTGATTGCAGGGTGTAAACATCAAACTTGAGGCAAGCACAGACAAAACGCAGACAAATGGAGACTGCAAAGTTTGACTCTAATTGCTGAAACAAAACAGTAATGGACTACAAAATGGGTCTGCGCCTCAATAGAGATGCATATCTGCTGGGTTTAAATATTTAATTTGGTTCATTAGTGGAGGCCAAGACATTTTAAAGCTAATTTTGTCAGCAAAACCACCCTAGTCAGATCGTAAAATATATTTGACCTTCAAAGATTTAAATTGCATCTCATTTCTTAACCAAGAGCTCATTATTATCTGGTCTAATGCACTTGCATAGTTGCCTAAAATGTACTCTGTAACTTGCAAACTCTTTCAGAAGATGTATTACTGAACAGCAAAAAATGTTAAACTCATGCACTGTCTTGGAGGCATTTGACATACCCTCTTTGTGGATGCACTGCAATGGCTCTTGGCTGATCCAGTCCTTCTGATATTACAACTGACCGGTAGAGTCCATTCAAGCGAGCGATTTCAATGAGGTTGAGGCCATGGTCTGTCCAGTAAAGGTTACCTGGTGTAATAAATAAATGCATGACATAAACAAACAGAAAGTACTCATTTACAATTTAAATTTGATCATATTACATTGCATTTATTGGTCATATGCACACTATTCAGGTGTACTGACATATTCTTATAGAACTCTTCAGTATGAAGCTTTTGATATGCATTACAAATGGAACACTTTGCAGTGGTTATTTGGATAATAAATATTAGTATAATAAAAGAGTGGGAAATATAATGTTCTCAGTGCCACTTTTCTGTACAAATAATGCATACGCTGGGCAATCTTAGTGGAATATGGCTATTAATAAGAATGTAATTACCAAAACATAAGAACATGCTTAGGGCGTATGTCCACCAATGCGTTTTTGCAAAAAAAATGTGGTGCTCTCATTGAAAACAACTGAAAATAATTAGCTTACTATTATAAGTAAGGCCCAATCCCAATGCACCCCTTAGCCCTTCCCTTTACCCAATTATATTTAGCTTGAAGGCGTAAGGCTAAGCAGAGGGACTAAATAGCCCTTGAAACTTGAGATTTTCCAGGACCACATAAGAAACCAAGGGGTTAAAAAATTACCAGAATACTGCAGCTACAAAGGCAACAGGGCTACACATGCAAGTCAGAAGACATGCAAATTTAAGTATTTTTTGGCATTATTAAGAATTTTACAACAAACAAGCATATGTTGTAATACATTAATGACGGCGTTTGTGTTTTATGCTCATGTTTTGCTTTTTTTTTTAAAAAGATAACAATTTTCAATTAAAGCTAAATTTTGCTATCTATAATCCATAATAATAACTCCTGTATAAAAGTTTCACATCATACTTTCACATCTGTCACTTGATGACACTCGTATATCCCGTTAAAAAAAGTCTACTGGCAAGGAATGACATTTTACAGTGTCTGGTATATCATTAATGTTGTGTTTACATAGATGAATATGGCCACCGTTTAAATACACAGTACAGTTACGAGCTTACTGCTACATCATTCCGATAACATAAAATTATAGAATAAAAAAAATATAACTTTGATTGGGCATAAGTAATTGCTTAAGACTAACTTTTTTATTATTGCTTTTAATCTATAAGGATTTCTGACATTGTTAACTATTTGTGCATTTTAGTAATTTATGTTTTTTATTGGTGTTCTATTGTTCTGTAGCGCTTTGAGTTTGAGAAAAGCTCATTACAAATAAAATGTATTATTATTATTATTATTATTATTATTATTATTATTATTATTATTATTATTATTATAAGCAGGAAAAACAGAAGTTCCAGCACAATCAGGAATTTTTACTGTTTTTTATTAATTGAGCCCCATTTCAGTCCTGAAACCTTAGCAATAGTATAGCAACTTATATTATTATTGTTTTATATGCTGCTAATAAACCACAGAAAATGGGTTGAATGGAGTATATCTCCATCCACGTCCTAAGTAAAGAAAAGGTCATATTGTATTATCATAGTTTTAATAAAAATAATTTTAATTGTAAAAATCATGGACACTTTATCGATACACCCCTGAAACTGTTATTATAGTTCAGTGATGATTGACAGGATGGTAATACACTCCATAATTGCTGAGTTAACCCCAAATAGGGTAAAATATGGACAAACCATATTTAATAATCTTTAAATATTTATTAATATTTATTTGATATTTAACAAATAACTTTAATGAAAAGTGCTAGAATACATTGCCACATTGTTCTGATAACAATATATAGAACTGGGATTAAGCCTAAGCACTTAGGTAAGTAAGTTAAGTAAGTACGTAATGCACATTTATAGAGCACATTTATTAAGTAATATTTATATATATATAAATATATTTACATACATATATATATATATATATATATATATATATATATATATATATATATATATATATATATATATATATATATATGCAAGAAAAACAGAAGTTCCAGCACTGTCTAGAACTATTTTTACTGTTTTCATTAATTGAGCCCTATTTCAGTCCAGAAAACCTTATAGCAATAGTATAGCAACTTATAGCATTATTGTTTTATATTCTGCTAAGATACCCAAGAAAATGGGTTGAGTATTTTTCTTTACCAAAGTAAAGAAAAGATCACGTTTTATTATTTTAGTTTTATTAAAAATAATATTTATTGTACAAATCAAGGACATGTCTTTATTTCTGCTGTATAAAACCAGGAGACTACTTTGTCATATAGAACTGAACTTTGAATTTTGTGAACTCTTATACCCCTTACACTGTTATTATAATTCAGTGATGATTGACTGTATGGTAATGCACTCCATAAATGCTGGGTTAACCATAATTTGGGTAAAATATGGACAAACTCAACCGTTTATTAAGTGGCACTCAGGGAGAATTAGTATTTTCTCTTAACATGTCTACTTCTGTTTTAATAGGTATGTTTTTTAATGTTTCACAAAGCTAAATTTAGACCATTATGTTTTTAAATCATGTTGTGAAATTAGACATTCTAGTCTTAAGTAACAACCTCCCCAAACTAATGCATGAATAATCTTTGTTTGGATTGTAATTAAAGTGCAGTGGTTGGCTCAAAATTTCAATTGCTGCCAAACGTTCAGCCTGTAGTAAATCAGAATAAGACATTGTTTATAAACTCATATTTTTATGAATTTGTTTAGCTTAATAAATGTTTATTTAATGAAGAACTTTATTAAAAAGTACTAAAATACACTAGCATTGAAATAATAAATTGATGTCAAAATGTGTCTAACCAGCAATCCAATCAACTGCGATGCCCTCCACTCTGTTGATGCCAGTGGTGATAATGTCTTCCCTCCACGTCTGATCCCTCTTGGCTCTGGAGATCCGGTTTAAACCCATGTCTGTCCAGTAAACTGTATCATTTCCTGCATCAAGAAGCATGTGTTTCATTAGGAGCAGAGTCAGCAACATAAATTCATCTCAAGACACTTTACATCCATGATCTCAAACTCAATTCCTGAAGTTCCACAGCTCTGCTTAGTTTAGCTCTAACCACCTCCAACTCATACCTGCTTAACAGTCCAGAGTAGTCTTAAACACCTTGATTAGTTGGATCAGCTCTGTTTGATTAGGGTTGGAGCAAAAATATCATGGTCAAAAACACATGAGGTGGTAGAAGCACAGAAAAAAATACTGGGTTCCAACCAATTCCTTCATCTTGTCTCAATGCAAATCAATTATGCTAATTCTGTTCAATTTCACTTCTTTTACAAGATGTAAAAAAAAGACTTTGGTGTCTCCATAATGGGTCTGTAAAGTTTCAGCTCAAAAAACCCATCAGATTATTTATTATATAATGTAGATTATACCCATTTTGGTGTCTGAGTACAGTGTTGCTGTTTTGTAGCCTGTAAATGCACATTTAAATGCTTAAATGCTTCTCCCCACCCACCGCTCCAACGTGCGTGTCTGCTTCTCATATGTCAGATAAACAGCAGTCAGTGATAGACAGACACAGATGAAGCTGAAGTGATGTCATGACTCAAAAACACCAAGTTAGTTTATTTGATGTATTATTGGTGAAGTTTATTCAAGCCTTTCTGACATGATGATTCATACACAAATGCTGTTTGCAGTACACACACACACACACACACACACACACACACACACACACACACACACACACACACACACACACACACACACACACACACACACACACACACACACACACACACACACACACACACACACATAGGTTTACCATGGTGATTTCAGTGGCTTACTCTCTTTATTACAAGTATGCTCTATTCTAAAATTATTTTGAACTTATTATATTAATTATTGAGGTAGAGCTGATCACAGAGGGTTGTAACAAATGTTTTGGTGTTTTTAATTTGGACACACTATACCTACACACAGTTCTATCCAAACAGCTTTCAAAAGTTGATTTTCATCACAGATGCCCTTTAAGTTGATTGAACATAAACAATTAAGTTGTCCCTTCAAAAACCTCAAGAACTGTGATGTTTCAGCTTAATTTAAATAAGCAGCAAAACTATATATATATATATATAATTTTTTTGAGTGAAAATCACGTTGAAGAGAAATGTTCAGAAAGATAGAGAAAGTTCAATCAAAACATTTTATTCTGCCGTCATTTATGCAACCTTCACTTGTAACAAACCTCTTTGAGTTTCTTAAAAGAACATATTTTGAAAAAAATTGTATTGTAAACCCCAACAGTCAATTTGATCAAATAAAATAAGTGTAGTTAACTCAAATTTTACTGAAAGTTAATTCTACTCAATTGAAATTAATTTTGAACTTAGTGTTAAAGATGAGTTAATTAAAGATCTTATTATTTCAACTAAAATGAAGTTCAAAGTACTCATAGATTAGTTTTTTTTTAAACTCAAACTGTTTGAGTTGCCTTAACTTATTTGGTTTTACAGTGCTCAGCAGGTTTAAGTTCTCTTCATTTATTGGCTTTTACTGTGCTCAAATTGCTTCATTTTCTTAAATGGATTAAGCTCATAGTACTCATTTGTACTAGTTTTTTAAATTAAATGGTTTGTTGCACTCAGTTTCCTTAAACAGTTTGAGTTACCCTATCTTTTTGGGTTTTACAGTGTGTTTGTAACCCTTGTTTCTCCTACTCTTTGAGTCAATGGTTTCCCACATTTTTCAGACAAAAAGAAACCCATTAAGATTTTTAAAAAAAAATTCAGAGAAAGTAAATAGAGTGTAAATTTTCATTTAAAATGAGACTACACCTTTAAAGTGTCAGGTCCAAGCCTCTGGATATTTGAACTGAGAATTTAATGAAAGTAAATCTTTTATAAAATCACAGTTTTCACTACATTCTCTATATTGTAGCTTTTTGCATCCTGGACACCAATATTTCAATATTTATAAGAGCTAAATAGCTGTCTGACACATCTGAGATTAGACCATAACATTTGGTTGTAACGTATGTTGCCAGATTGAGGTAAAATATGCTTTAAGATTTAAATATTTTTTCAATTGTGTGAGATGATGAGCTTATACCAGACCTAACAACTTGACCAACATGTACAAAATGTGATTTTTGGAAACTAGATTGGTCCATACAAATTACAAGAGAGTTTCCCATGAAAAATATCAAAACGGGAGGGTGGCAGGAAAAATGGCATGTTGGCTGGTATAGATCAGGCATGAATATAAATATTACAATAATAATATAAAAACTAAGTAATAGAATTACTTAGTTGTATAAATCATTCATTCATTTTCTTTTCAACTTAGTCCCTTTATTTATCAGGGGGTTGCCACAGTGGAATGAACTGCCAACTTATCCAGCATATGTTTTACGCAGCAGATGCCCTTCTAGCTGCAACCCATCACTGAGAAACACTCATTCACTCTCATACACACAAATACTGTACACTACAGCCAATGTAGATTCCCCATTTATCTATACCACGTCTTTGGGCTTTTGGGGTAAACCGGAGCACCCGAAAGAAACCCACACAAACATGAGGAGAACATGTAAGCACCACACAGAAATGTCAATTAGCCCAGCCGAGGCTCGAACCAGTGACCTTCTTGCTGTGAGGCGACAGCGCTACCCACTGCGCCACCCTAGTTGTATAGTACTATAATTAATATAATGCTAATAATACTAATACAAAACATTACAAACATTCAGTACTACTGTATTACAGCATGTATATTAGTATCATTTGATATTCATTATATAATTCATTTACTTTTGGCATCTGATAGAATGTTTAGACTAAGAAACTGCGATGTGTGATGTCAAACTTAACAAGTCGATAATATCTACAGTAGCCAACAAACAAAGCGCACATAAAAACACTGTGCAGCAAACAAATCAAACATAATTAGCGATGACTAAAAGATTGCTTTGACAGAATCATTCTTTAAATGTAACCGGTATTTGTGGCGAGAGTAATGATTTATTGGTGTCGTCCTGTTATTATGAATTCACACTCGGCTAGCGGATCTCTCATACACGCGACAGCAAGCCAGCTGGAAGACCCTCATCTGTTTCATGCTCCAACAAGCTGCCTCTTAATAACATGCAAATGGTATGCATGTGTAATCAGCTGTCATAGGCTGAATCGGACTGGGCTTTTCTTAACCTGAGATGAGCTCATTCGGCTTATAGGCGAAAGCATTTGCATAGAGATTCTCTGACCATCTGCCTGTATTGCCCTGCTGCTGAGGTCAGCAATTCTCAACCCACATTGAATAAAAAATATAGATAGATAGAAAGATAGATAGACCTAGTCAGCTAATGCATTGAGTTTTAATTTATTTTTTAATTTTTTAATTTTGTTTTGTTTAATTTAATATAAATTTTTTTTATTGTTATTAATGAATGAAGTGTACTTATTTATTTTTATTTATTTTATTTTTTTATTTATATATTTATTTTAATTAATTCATTAATTTCACTTATTTTATTTCATTATATTTTATTTTTTTATTAATTTAGGATACATATATATCCCCATTCAAGTTGTATACTTATGCCTAATTAATATCTTGCTAAATTGATTATTTAATAACACTAAATTATATGACTATACTGCAGTGTACATACAACAACAACAAGAACAACAATAATAGCACTGTTATTGGCTCAGGCAATTGTTTTTAAATTTAAAATATTAAATTATTAATTAATAAATTACAAAACTATTTGTACAGATTTCTTGTTACCGTGCTTATTACGTTTACAAATATAGAACTAAAAATACAATTAATTAATTAATTAATAACAATAATATAGACTTTAATAATAATAATATACATGTAAATATTATATTTAATAATATAAAACTAGCTCAATAAATATATAATAATAATAATAATAATAATAATAATAATAATAATAATAATAATACTAATAGCGCTGTAACTGAACTGTCAGACAAATTAGTTGTGTAAAATACATTTTTACAGGGATGTCAGTCAATAATATTAATTTCTTCTGATCTTTTCTATTACATTAAAATAATAATAACAACAACAATTATTACTATTATTCTTATTATTTCTTTAATTATTATTATAAGGGTTTAAACAAAAGATTACATATTAAATATCCATTTATAAATTCATTGACAAAAAACCCTGCACCATCTGTGTACTTATCCTCAGCATCAGCGTGACTGTATTTTTCAGCCCAGTGTTTGTTGGTTGTTAGTTTACAGGAGAAGGAAAGGTCAGGTCACATCTGAATGACTACAGTAGGCAGTGTGTGCTAATGCATGCGTATGTGTTTGCATGTAAATGGAAATGACTGTTAGAGCGATAATTTGGTGCCATCACATGTGGACTGCCCTCTTGATGCTGACTTAATTTATACCACTTGTCACCACAAACACTCCCCTGAAACAAGCTGAATAATCTCACATCAGAGACCGCTGTCAATTTAACCTCATTCACAAAGAGAATAATGCAAAGGATGACAACAAGCCCTTGTTCTAAAAAACACTAATGTGTGGGTGTAAGGAAGGCAATGCATGTTTTTTACAATAATAATTTAAAATAATAATAATAATAATAATAATAATAATAATATTTTATTGTAAAAACTTTCATTCATTCATTTTGCTTCGGCTCAGTCCTTGATT
>NC_141029.1:38115000-38177500 GCF_052040795.2 Danio rerio | reverse complement strand
CAATTCCAAATGTAATACGCATTATGCATAATCTGTATTTAATCATGTGTTGGAAACCGCTATAAATATTCCAGACAAAAGCATCAGTGTAAATCATTTAGCATCTCAATGCATTTTTAAACCTCCCATCCTGAAAAGAAAAAAAATGACAGTGTAATTGGATTTGATATCGCCAGATTGTTACAGCTTATTTCAAACCATTACAAGAGGTAATGATCTGACAGATGATTCAGACGACGATACAGCACAGTATATAAACAGATGCACATCAAATACTAATGAAAGAATGACATTTTTAAAACTGAAAAAGAGCAGTGGGGAAAAAACTAGAAGAGGAAAAACTTTACATCAGTCACAGTCAATTTTTAAAGGTTGTGAAGTTTATTTTATTCCAATGCAAAGAAATGGGTTCAGTATAGAAATAATGCTTAGCTTAAATTTGCTATAATAACCCTGCGCAACTAAATTCATGCATTAAACCCATACTTAACAAGCCAGCTATGCGGCGATCATTACCAAACAAGACAGCTCGTACTCCAGATAATCCTATTAGTAAAAATAATCAGACTATGAGCCTAAACATGAAGCAAAAGGATCCTGGATTAAGCAGCATTGGTTTCAGGGTTAATCCTCCAGAGTTAGCATTAGCCTTTATGAGCTCCGACAGGTCAAGAAAGTCAACAGTGATTGCTTGTTATTACACATATTTGACACTGCATAAGGGTTTCAGACGATCCCCGAAGGAAGGCGCAGTCGACTTCACTCTACCCCGTCATTATCCTATTCAAATGAGCCACTTGACTTTCACATTTATGGCCTATGATAATGAAAGGTGCTTGACCCGCTGAGACTAACAATATGAGGCGTCTACAAACAACCTCTACTGTATTAGCATCACTGCACATCATCTGAAAATGACCAGCAGCTTAATGCCTTCTGGGTGATATTCCATATCATTACAGCAAACAAATTCAATAAATATGCTAAAAAGCTGACAGTATGTGTAGGTGAATGCACACTGCTTTTCTTTTACCAAACTCTCAGAATTTTCATTTAATAGAAAGATGTTTTTTGATTTTACTTTAGTTTCTTTGATGACCCTTTGTAAACTTGTATCTGTAGATTTCAATAACAATACATATTTTGAAAGGTTGTTTTCTCTCTAAAAAGCTGAGCCATAAATGTTCACTTTGAGCAGCATCAAACTTTACAGTTTTATTCACATCTAAATTGAGGAATATGTTCAACCCAGGCTCATTATTGATACATACCCCTATATACATCACTGGAGATCGAGAAATACATCCTAGGAGGTATGTTTTGTTGCAGTTTTTGTTTTTGTGAATCCACCAGAGGCCACTGTGTATGCTTTTTCAGATCTCAAATTTCTCTCGCAAGTGCCATTCGGACCTATTGTTCTCACATAAATCCACCAGAGGCAGCTGTCAACTGACTAATCGACTGACCGATAACCTCGCCCACATCCTTGTGTAAACCCAACTCAATATTGATTTCAAAAGCACCGATTGACTCGATCACCCCCTTTCCTGAACCCAACCGACAGTGTTTTCGAAGCAATCCAGAAAAAGAAAAGCCCTCGCAACAGCCTTATTTTACCACGTGCTCATCCTGTTATTTACTTGTTTATTAACTTTGTTTAAGTTTGCCTTTTGTTTTTTGTTTTACCTGCTTTCTGGAACTTTTCTTTGCCTGACTCAAACCCAATTGCCGCAGTCAACTCCTCTCTGTATCTTAAGTCCGCCGACATCCATGGCGAGCTACTGAGCAAACTGGTAACAACGGAAAAGCCGTTCACACTGAGGTAAGCGGTCAGCTGGTAGAGCAAAAATTAAAAAGTAGCTGTTTGCAGCGTCACACCGCCCTGTAGTGTTTGTTTTAAAGATGAAATGCAGCCAAACGTATCTCTGACTACATATTTCACACATTTTTATACATAAAAACTCTCCAGGAATACATACGGGGATACGTTTTCACAATGAGACTGTGTTGAATAGATTCAAAGATGTGTATTTCCAATTCCAAAAAATAAACAGCAGTACATTTATTATATATTATAAATTATATAATTATAGACAATGTGGACCTATTTTACATTACCGAGTTTCTCAGTAGCGGAAGGCATCATGGTTGGGTAAACTTAGAGTGTAGTGAATGGGAGAGTACAACAAATAAATCTTTTACAATCCTATTTGCTGAAATATTAACAGAAAAACTCCACAATGATGTTATAAAGACTTTTAGAAAAAGGAAAAAAAAACTTGTGTGAGACTGATATGAGGGCAGCCAGAGGAGAGATAAACGTCAAATTTACTCTCAGCCTTATAAACGCTGCATTACAAACACCTTGCAGAAGCGGTATTTCGCTTTTTGTAATTTGATGCAAAGATGATATAATACATTCATAAATGCATAGAAATGTTTATGTTTTTAAAAAATCTAAATATTAAAAACTTTCGAGAATTTTATATTATGACTGTTAAACGCACCATTACAATCTTGTAAAAAAGGCTCCATTATAAATATTAATTACAGCATATATCTGGAGCTGTGTGAATCTATGATGTAGAGGATAAACGGTGATGGAAAATGTGTAAAAACGAGAGAATGGTGATTTGATTGTCTGTTTTTTAGTCAATAAAATGAATTAATGAACTATTAAAAGTTAACAAATCGATTTTTTTTTTCAATAGTTTCGATTTTTTTTTTCTCTTAAACTTTAAGCAATTATAGACTATTGTATATACACTGATTAGTTACTGTAGTAGTTTTATAACAGCCTTTTTTTTTTTTTCAAAACAGAGTTTTATGGCCAGTCAAAGAGAAATAAAAAAACGGCTGATAAAAAAATGTAAAGAAAAATGTCTCTGGTTATTTGCAGGTTTGGCAAAAAAGTTGCCCTGTACTGTATTTGTGGATGTTCATCTTGATAGCGCCGCTGTCTTGACCCTGAGGGAGACTGTGGGTTTGTTTGTATGAATTGTTGGAAATTAAAAGTTAATCAAGTGAAATAATTGAATGTTGTCGAGAGGCAAAGCAAGGGAGGGAAGGTGCATCTGCGGTACATTTTGATTACTTCGCTAAAGCAGTGTTATCTATTAGAAATGTTGCTCCAAATGTACACATGTATGTTTCACCTATGACAAGGTGATACCTGCTGATTCCACATTAAGTGTTTAGTTTATTTATTTTTTGCTTGTCAATAGAATTGTTTCAAAATTAAGTAAAAAAACGTAATCCCATGTCATAGCATAAAGTCAATATTTACGGCAATACAGATAATTTATACAGTTTATATATGGAGTAGTCCTTTTATTAGTCTTGTGAAACTTTATTTCTTTTTTTAAAATGCCTCAAGCACAGCTTTTTATAATAATAATAATAATAATAATAATAATAATAATGATAATAATAATAATAATAATAATAATAATAATAATAATAATAATAATAATAATAATAATGTCTGAATGAGTGTGTGTGGATATTTTCCAGTATTGAGTAGCAGCTGAAAGGGCATCCACTGTGTAAAACAAATACCAAGTAAGTTGGCGGTTCATTCTGCTGTGGCGACCCCTGATAAATAATGGGACTAAGCTGAAGGAAAATGAATGAATGAATGGATAAATTAATGAATAATAATAATAATAATAATAATGAAATATGCAGATCATGTAACATTAAAAACTGGAATAACGCTGTATATGCAATAAATTAAATTAAATTAAATTAAATTAAATTAAATTAAATTAAATTAAATTAAATTAAATTAAATTAAATTAAATTAAATTAATAATCAGTGCCTACTCAAATTTATCCAAATTAAAAATAAAACAAAACATCAAACATGTTTATGATTTAAGCTAAAAAATCTATTTAAAAGCATCTAAGCAGATCAAAAGGTAGATCAAAACTGTGCAACAGTAAGCAGGCCATTTTAATGTACAGCATATGTAGATTATTCCTGTAATCACATTTCAGAGCAGTGAAGTGACTTACTCTTTAAACCAAAAGACTTTCTCTAAGCTTTCTTCTTCTTCGTTTTATTCTGCTCCTGTAATTACTCTAATTGGTATGTAATTGCTTTTGAGAAAAGGAATCATGAGCTGCGTTTTAATGACTGAACATAATGCAAGCACGTAAGCAGCACAATCAATGAAATTACCTAAGCGTGTTCATTTGTTACTGCATTTCAGCATAAAGGCAACGCAAATTAAATTTGCTCTGATTTCAGTTAACATTTAAAACTAACCTGTTTAAAATTGCTCAGTAGCAAGACAAAAATAACTCATTATCATTCCTAGAACATTACTCCTTTTTAGTTAACACTTCAGTGAGGTTTCAATAGTTAACTTTAGATAAATTTAACACATTTTTCATTTAAATCAGTGAACAAGACAGTGTTACAATGTACTAACACAATACTAACCATTTCAATTCAGAAAAGATCAAAAGCAGTGTTTGTTGGAACAACACTGATTTTCAAACACAATAAATAAACAATTATTGTTTATTGTTGTTGTTGTGGTAATGAGTGTGTATGGATGTTTCCCAGTTATGGGTTGAAGCTTTAAGGGTTCATTCTGCTGTGGCGACACCAAATTAATAAAGGGACTAAGTCAAAAAAATTAATAAATAAATAAATAAATAATTGAAGAAAAAAATTTAAAGTATAACATTTCTAAAATGTTTTGTACTATTCTACAGTTATTATTAGATCGTATTAATATAATTACTTTTAATTTTATTATAAATATTTTATTTGCATTTTAACATTCTTGTTTTAATACTTTTTAAAATTCTTATTTATTTAATTGTTTGCTTACTCATTTATTTGTTTAATTATTTGATTGCTTCTTTAATTACTTGTTAACCTGCAAACTGTTTTACTTTAGTTACTTATTTGTTTACTTATTTTTTTTTTTTACTTGCTTACCCATTTACTTGTTTAATTACGTATTTACTCGCTTCTTTATTCACTTGTTTACTTGCTTACTGGTTTACTTGTTTAGTAACTTATTTGTTTACTTGTTTACTTGTCTACTTGCTTACACATTTACTTGTTTAATTACTTTTTTACTTGCTTTATTTACTTGTTTTCTTGTTTAGTTTCGTATTTGTTTTCTTTTTGACTTGTTTACTTGCTTACTTATTTACTTGTTTAATTACTTATTTTGTTGCTTATTTATTTACTTATTTACTTGCTTACTGTTTTTGTTACTTATTTGTTTATTTATTTATTTATTTGTTTGTTTGTTTACTTATTTTTTAACTTGTTTACTTGCTTACTGGTTTGCTCGTTTACTTATTTGTTTACTTGTTTGTTTGTTTACTAACCTACTTATTTGTGTACTTATTTACCTACTTACTTAATTACTCACTCACTCGTTGTCATGCTGTTTTTTTTTTCATGCTGAGATTTTTCATAGAACCCCATGCTCCTTTGCTCTTACAACCAGCGCTGACACTCTTGACCAGCCTTATAAATTAATAAATTCATAAATCTTAACATTGATTAAAAAAACAAAAACCACAAAAAAAAAAAAAAAAAAAACTGTATCAGCCCCTATGCAAGAACTTCTAAAGAATACACACACTACTACGAGCAAACACAGTCACCACACAGAGACCCTTTTACCACCTGTATGCTCTCAGCTTAAGAAAAAAGTTGAGAGAAGTCCACCTAAGAGCTCCTAAATTCAAATGCAGCCCTTTTTCATCTGCAGCTGTCAAGTTTCAGTGCTGGCTGAGAGGAGCGAGATTTTTTTGCACACCGAAAAAAGAGGCAGCCAGGTGGTAGAAAAGGAAAAAAAAAAAGATGAACGTAAAAAAAGAAAGTTTTTCATGCCATCTCTGGAAATCTACTCCACTGAAGGACAATCATTAAAAATAAAGAATTGCTCAAGTGTGTGAAGGTGAACTAGAACGCAGTCTTTGTCTTCCATATGGGCTCAGTTATTTTTTTTTTTTGCGTAATGCTCTCCTGGGATTCATTATGTATATTCATTACAAGAAGGGGAGGCGAAGTTTGAGAAGAGACCCAGCTGCCATGATCCAACTTCTCCACCGTGACCTCATTTCCCCCCTCCCGTCTGCAGGTGTACCGGTAGAAACACATGCTGATGTCAACTGTGGCCAGTGCTTACTCATTCAATTAGCACCTTTGATGAAGTATACTGTGTTGCTTACTTCAGCAGACGGCTAGATCTCCAACAAAAACAGGTCTGCCTGCGCCCAGACTTTCCACTTCTGTCTACCTATAAATCTGTCTTACGTGTCATTACTGACAGCTGCGTGCGGTTTAAAAGCTAATGCCATTTTCCTCACACACAAGCTGCAAAAACATCATGTTAAAAGTGGAAAGTGAAACAGGGTGCGAAACTTGCAGGCGAAAACTGTGGTTTGAGGATTTCTGGCTTCTTTTCACATTGTTTAGTCACACTTTATTTTAATGTAAAATTCACTCTAATTGCAAACTCTTAACAAACCATTATCTAAGATTTTTAGCTCAATTAACCTACTAATTGGCTGTTTATTGATAGTCAGTGAGGTGATAGTTGGGTTTAGGTATTGGGTAGGAGAGATCTAAAATAAGATCATACTTTATAAATGCTAATGAACGCTTACTATCTTAATAATAGGCAGGTAATAGCCAGTATACAGTGTTAATTGTTACTTAAACTAAAGTGTTACCCGTTGTTTTTTTTCTCCCTTTATCTTTTTCTTTAGTCTAATGAAAATAAAACATCCAAAACCCACCTTTAATTGTTTTTTTTTTTGTCACACTTCATCAATTACATTTCAAACACCCCATATAGAAATCAGATCCATGGAAAATATGCTAATTACATATACGTCATACAAGTTCATATTTGGATTTCACGTATTTACAATACGTTTACTTACACTCACCGGCCACTTTATTAGGTACACCCGTCCATAAATTTCTAATCAGCCAATCACATGGCAGCAACTCAATGCATTTAGGCATGTAGACATGGTCGAGATGATCTGCTGCAGTTCAAACTGAGCATCAGAATGGGGAAGAAAGGTGATTTAGGTGACTTTGAGGGTGGTATGGTTGTTGGTGCCAGATGAGCTGGTCTGAGTATTTCAGAAACTGCTGATCTACTGAGATTTTCATGCAGACCATCTCTAGGGTTTGCAGAAAATGGTCCAAGAAAGAGAAAATGTCCAGTAAGCGGAAGTTCTGTTGGCACAAATGTAGAAGAGCAACTCTGAACACACAAATCGAACCTTGAGGCAGATGGGCTACAGCAGCAAAAGACCACACCGGGTGCCACTCTTGTCAGCTAAGAACAGGAAACTGAGGCTAAAATTTGCCCAAGCTCACCAAAATTGGACAATAAAATATTAGAAAAGTGTTGCCTTGTCTGATGAGTCTCAATTTCTGCTGCGACATTCGGATGGTAGGGTCAGAATTTATTCGTCAACAACATGAAAGCATGGATCAATCCTGCCTTGTTTCAACGGTTCAGGCTGGTTGTGGTGGAGTAATGGTGAGGGGAAGTTTACTTGGCACACATTAGTACTAACTGAGCATTGTGTTAATGCCACAGCCAACCTGAGTATTGTTGCTGACCATGTTCATCCCTTTATGATGACAGTGTACCCATCTTCTGAAAGCTACTTCCAAAAAGATAACGAGCCATGTCATATAGGACGAATCATTTCAGAGCTCAAATGGCCTCCATAGTCACCAGGTCAATCCAATAGAACACCTTTAGGATGGGATGGAACAAGATTCGCATTGTGGATATATATATATATATATATATATATATATATATATATATATATATATATATATATATATATATATATATATATATATAGATATATATACACACACACAAACAGCCTTGTTTGCAATATTTTAAAATATATTTCGCATCACTTTAGATTTCTTTAAAGAACTTTCAACTTAAAGTTTATTCTGGGGAATAAAAAAAAAGGATTTTGGAATATATGCCCACTGGTCAAGAGGGAAATCGATATTTCTTTTTCTTATCAGATCTGGACTCCTTTCTAAAAGTCTTTAGGTCCCAAGATTTCGTGTAACTTACCCTGGTTAATTTGCGTATTCTGTTATTATTATTATTATTATTATTAGTAGTAGTAGTAGTAGTAGTAGTACTAATATTATTATTATTTCTAAACATATTATTGCTTTATAGTGTATTTTTATCTGAGTTTCTGAGCTGCAGTTTATACTGTGATAAGGATACTGTGATGTTGAGGATTTTACTGGTTGTGATCTGTGGTTATTATTCTGTTGATTTGTTTTGTTAAAATAAAATTTAAAAAAAATTAAAGAAGAAAAGGTTGATCTATGGCAACGCCTCCATTATTTTTGAGAGTGAATGAAGTGAGCTGCAGAAGCCTACAAACTGAACAAGAGCAGAAACAGAAAGAAAAAAAAAGGATTTATTGCCCCAGGCATTCGTTGCTTAATTAGCTGTATCTAAAAACAAACAAATGGAGGAGGAGAACAATGAACATAATGTCTCTTAATGCTTGCTAACACCCTAGGATAACTTTCTGTGATGCATCACATGAGGCTCAGAGCACCTCTCTCTTTATCTGCAATACGTCAAGTCAAAACCTTAATCTTTCTGCCCATTGAACTAGACCAATCTCTTTGCCTGTGCTGGAAGGTGATTGGTTCTTCTGTCGGAGAAAGGTGTTCTGAGGTCAACCGTTCCTTTAGGCCAGATAAAGCTGAAAAACTGAGGTTTGATAAGGAAGAGAGAATACTGAGGAGAAGGAGAGTAATACTACAGCACACACACACACACACACACGCACACACACACACGCTTGCGCTCGGGCTTGCACTCTAGCTTGCGCAGTAAATAAATGGTCATGTGATGTGTTTCGATTAGCGCGAGAAAGTAATTAAATAGTTTGGTACAACATCAAAACCCATCCCTGCAAATGTGAAACAAATGATGACAGAGAAGTCAAAGAGAGTGAATTTTGTGGAGTGGGAAAATGTACAGCAAGCTGACAGGGAATATGACGAGATAATATTAGCCCTTAAGGCCGGATTGTGAAGAAAAGTGGCGAAACAAATTCCGCAAACCCTTTTTCTTAATTTTGTTATTGCCAAATACCCATCATTATTTGTTAGGAAAGACTTTGGTGTGTAAAGGTGTATGTACCTAGGCCTATTTAAAGTGCTGAGACGTTACAATGTTACAGAGGACTTATTTTATTTGTTTGTTCCAACTTCTAAGTGGTCTGTATGTTTGTAATGAATAAATTTTGTCAAAACACACATACGACTCGTTCTTGAAAAAAGGCAAAAGAGCTGTGTGCATGTGCACATTTGAATAATGCCTGGCTGTAAACCGGTTTAGGCTTTTAAAAAGCTAACTATCAAAATGTACTTGTCGGGCCCTGTCAAGCCAAACTTTTATGGCTCAATTACATGTGTTTGTTCCATGTGCTTCTGTTTATGTCATTTGTTTCCTTTGTTCTTTTTTATATATATATATATATATATATATATATATATATATATATATATATATATATATATATATATATATATAGTTCCACCTGTCTCACCCTCTTTGTAATCTTTTTAAGCTTTTCCTTTGTAGGAAATCATACCTTTGTCCAGTATTGTCAAACTTTATTTGCTTACTGCTTTTGATATTCTGGTTCCTGTTGTAAGTGCTTTTTGTTCATAAATACATGTTTTTTTAACAATTCCTATGATCCGATAAGTTAATGGATGAATTAATATGTATTATAAGCAAAGTAAAAGGTAAAAATACCTAAATAAGTTGGTAATTAAACAAGTAATATAAAAAATATTTCTCTTTTGAAACTAGTGAGATTTAAAATGTCTTTGTTTTAAAGAAATAAAGTAAATAAGCAAGCAAATAAGCAGCTAAAACTGAGTAAGCATGCATGGAAATAGATTTTAAAATGGGTCATTTGAGGCTAATGTAATTCTAAATGTTGAAATATTTATTATAAATAAGCAAATATGAGTAAATAGAGTAGAAATAGAGTGTAAATACATCATTAAAATATATCATTTTAAATGTGCAAATATTTAGTACAAATAATTGAAAAACTGTTTACATTACGTAGCTTCAGCATACGTGATTCAGTGCAATGACTAAATAAAACTAAACATGAAATAGAAATCAAATGGTTATTGAGACCGGTGCGATTTTAAAAGAATAAATACAAACAAACACTAATAGAAACATTCTAAACCCACTGTGAACTTAAAACCAGCACCATACAAACACAAGTCACCCTTCTCAAGCAAGTAATTATGTTTCCTTCAGCCATTCTCCATTGACTAAATAACATGTTGCTGCTGTAGGCCCTGCGGGAAACCTTCGCAATCCACCTGACATTACAATCTTGTGTGGTTTATATGGGTCACTGGCCGCTTTTCAGCCCGGCTCTGGATCAAAGGCCAGGATCAGCTGCTCCTGGCTCTGCCCAGCTGGATGCCACACTTTTCCAGTTCGCCAAAGGTCGCAGTCTTGGCCAGCACGAGGTGTGCCGCCTCTACAAACGGGCATACGCCCAACGCCAACTGCTGCGTCCGTATTGTCATATCAGAGAGTCCAGGCGGCTCCACCTGCTTGTTATTGTGGCTCAGATGATTGCGAACAAGAGTAGATTGTGTCCAACATCACACCTGCTGCGTCATTCACCTGTTTCTATTCCATTAGACTCAAGCCAATTTATGTAAAGATATGCGGAATTAGCCTGTCAATATAATTGTTGGATGTGTTTAAACAGTGGGTTTATTGATATTGATGGATGGAAATAAAGTAGTTGCGCAGTTAATATCAACAACAGAGCAGACCAGAGACTTATAAAGGCTTTCTAAGACAGCCTTAGTTGGCTATACAGTTATATATATATATATATATATATATATATATATATATATATATATATATATATATATATATATATATATATATATATATATATATATATATATATATACACACACACACACACATATATATATATATATATATATATATATATATATATATATATATATATATATATATATATATATATATATATATATATATATACATATATATACACACACATATATATATATATATATATATATATATATATATATATACACACACATATATATACATATATACACACATATATATATATATATATATATGTGTGTGTGTATATATATATATATATATATATATATATATATATATATATGTGTGTGTGTGTATATATATATATATATATATATATATATATATATATATATATATATATATATATATGTGTGTGTGTATATATATATATATATATATATATATATATATATATATATATATATATATATATATATATATATATATATATATATATATTGCCAATAGCAAATATAGGTAAATATTACAGAATGTTTTTAACGTTATGACAAAAAATGTAAATATAAAGTAAAGATCATGTTCGATTAAGACATTTTATACACTGGCATTTAAAATATATGGAATCTCAATGTTTGACTATTAATGTACATTGCTAAGCAATTAATTTGGACAATTTAAGTGATTTAGATTTTTTTGAACCCTCAGATTCCAGATTTTACAAATAGTTACATCTCAACCAAATATTGGCCTATCCTAACATACAATACATCAATAAAAAGCTTATTTAATCAACTTATATGTAAAATATATAAATATAGAATAAATATAACCCATCAATCCCCATAAGCAAAAAATAAAAATAAAAATTACTGGTTTTCTGATCCAAGGTCACAAATTCCAATCAAGGCATTTATATTCATTTCATGTTTCTGTTTTACACATGGATTGATTAATGGCACACATAATCTCATCTCCACACAATGCCATTAGGCAGTCCGTTCAGAATTTTACCTATCAACATACAGTTTCACCTCATTTCCAAGTGAGTAATAAGGTTTAGTTAGGTATACACTACCTGACAAAAGTCTTGTCGCCTATGCAAGTTTTAGGAACAACAATAATAACTTGACTTCTAGTTGCTCATTTGATATCAGAAGAGGCTTATATGAAAGGCAAAAACCTCTAGATTAAGTTTATTACACCAAAATAAAATATGATCATGCCTTGATTTTTAATTTCTTAATTAGGACAGTTAGTTCTGACCTTGCTTAAACAAAAGTCTTGTCACTTAACAGAAATAATGTACAGTACAGGATATAAAGTCATGGAGCAGTGGAAAAAGAATTAATATTGTGTATGACTCCCATGAGCTTGAACGACTGCATCCTTACATCTCAAACTCATTAATAAAGTCATCTGGAATGGCAAAGAAGGCATTCTTGCAGGACTCCCAGAGTTTATCAAGATTGTTTGGATTAACATTTAATGCATCCTTCATCTTATTCCAGACATGCTCAATAATGTTCATGTCTGGTGAGTGGCCTGGCCAGTCCCAGAGCACCTCGAGTTTTCTCAAGGTCTACCTTAAGCTTTTGCCACTTTTCCAAATGATCAACTAGACGTCAAGTTTTTTTTTTGCTCTTACAACTGGGATAGACTACAGGACTTTTGTCAGTTTAATACAGTTTCCACTATCAAAAATAAAAAAGTCATTCTTTTTGCGACTACACTAACACAACACTATGGTACCAAAACGATAGAGCCAGACTTAAGCTGAACGCTATTGATTTACAAAGAATTGTCACTTGCCAGAACAACAAGCAAGGAGAACAACACATGAGGCAACAATTTTAAACACACACCTGAAATATAACACATTAATACAATCAATGAAGGCACACATCAATAAACCATGACTGACCCCAGCTCAAACAAAACTTCTCGTCTTGTTGCAAAAAAACAACCACATGCCAAGAAATAGAAACAGGAGCTGCTGTATGTCCTGTATTGTTGTTTACAGGTCACATAATTTTTATTTATTTATTTTTTTTTACATGTGCTTTCAGAGCATCTTCATTTGAAATAATGAACTTCAGTGTACTAAAGACATCATTTGTGAATGCCCCATAAGACTTTGGTTCTTCAAGCAAGAATGACGTTTATTTCAATACTCTACTGACTTCAGAGATGACAGTGGAAGACGAGAAGGGACCAGGTCTGAGACATTGATATAGCAGTTTTATTTATGCTTTCTTTTGTTTTGTGTTTACTTTATAATTAACATTTCTTAAATGTTTGCAGGATCCTAGCTTCCTTTACCCTCGAGTTTTTAATTGTTACATTTACCATCAAACTGGTAACCACTGCCATTTATAAATTTGGTAGAAAATTCTGCAAAAACTACTAATACAATGGTATCAGTGTGGGAAAGATGTTTTCATGACTTTAGCTGGATTAAGGTTATCAAAAACCTGTGAATAACTGTTTATATTTTTAGCATGAAACTTTCTAGATGGACTATAATAAAGTTCAATGTGTCCTTCCACTTCTTTCTAATGTTGTTTTTTACTCACTTGGGTCAAGAACTGTTACTGTTTGAATAGAGAGTTGTCTAAGCAATATGTGCTTTTTTACAGAAAAGGAGGCACCTTTATTAGGGCATGTGAACCAGGGCGGCTAACATTGTAAATACAGAACAATTATATTAAGTTGTCAGTAACCATTGTGTTGTGTTGTTTGTTCCTTTTCAGAAGGCACGTACAGAAGTCCCCCAGGAAACAGCATCTCTTTTTTTAATTATTGTTATCAATCACATCCGACAGTTGCACAATCAACTAATTTTGAGGTCCCATATGAAAAGGCGATAGAAGGAAGAGAATTGTGCCTTTTTCATAATCAATAGAAATCAAAATTAAAAAATAGAAAATTAAAAACGAAGCAAAATAAATAAATTAACTAATGCAGGATTGGATGTCCAGATGTTAAAATTGGCCACTCACCTCTACAATGGACTCCTTCATCAAACCCGTCCTCACAGTCTTTCGCCCCATTACAGAGCTTGTTGAAGTGAATGCACTTTCTCGACCCGACACACTGTATGTGATTTAAGGGACATCTGACTATCACCTCCACTTGACCTAAAAAACATAAGAGAAAGATGCTTTATATACACATCTGGTGTCATTTTTGTAGAAGTATATCATTTATTGACTGTATTGTCTGTAATTACTTTAATAACCCCTAAGACTGCCGCATGCAAATCAGCATGGTTCAGACAAATGTCACTTGCTGAGCTTTTGAGGGATGCAAATGAAAACAGGAAACAATCCAATTGATTGAGTTTAGCATAAAATGCCCTGGCAGCTGTGGAGTGATTTAATTTAGTGGTAAAAACTTTCGTTCAGCACCATTTGCTGTCTGTTGTTCTTTAAGTTAAATGCTAATAGAATGGGCACAGGCCCCTCATTTACAATATGCCCTTCTTCTTACCTACCCTAATGAGCGTTAATTGAATTAGCAAGATGAAGCCAAAGCATCTCTTACTGTAAAAGTGAAGTTTTGCAATTCAGTAAGGTTGTAGTGAAGCAATCTGCCCACAAAACTAAAGATAAAAGAAAAAAAGACAGACAGACAAACGGGAGACAGACAGACAAACGGGTGGGTGGGTGGGTGGGTGGATGGATGGATGGATGGATGGATAGATGGATAGATGTATAGATGGATAGATAGATAGATAGATAGATAGATAGATAGATAGATAGATAGATAGATAGATAGATAGATAGATAGATAGATAGATAGATAGATAGATAGATAGCATTTCTGAACAACTCTCCGTCCACACTACATCACTGAAAACACACATCACATGACCACACACACATTCTGGCATGTGCTGAAGCGTATGCACGTGTCTGACCTCCAGGCAGTCAGCAGGTGGTTTTAGCAAAGAACTACAGGTGAGAGCTGTGCACGTTGGATGGTTCATCAAGAATCTACTGTTGGATCTAATCTCACTTTATTTGTTAAACGTGATATTTTACTCATCTTGTTGTCTATATCTAAGCACATATTCCCTGACTTTGGTCTTTTGAATCTATTACTTGTTCTCAGGTAACGTGTTTTGGCTGAGCGCAATGATAAGTTATTATGTTAATTTATGTAACCACAAACACTGATTCTGCAAATTTGACTGATTGTTTGCCTTTATTTCTTATAATGTATAAACTTATTGCAAGTCATACTTTTATAATGGCCATTATTAATTATTAAAACTGATATAATACGCATACAGTATGCAAGATGACGGTCATATAAATATGCAGCATTTTTGTTGTCTCTTAAGTTGTTAATATCAAAATGAAAATGGGCAGTTCCTTAAATCATGTTTTCATTTTATTGTTAAGAAAGTGGAGCAATGTAGGCAGGATGATGCGAATGAGGTTATAACGTACGCTGTTCCCTTTGAAGATTTACCTGGCCTGTCCTCGGGAGTTTGTTTTCCATATCAAACTTGTGAAGTCTGAACTCACAAGGAGAGGATGCAAGACTGAACTTTGTGTAGGCTACTTTATATTGAGGGGAAAGACCCAATCAGATTTTCAGATGCCTCTGTTTCCCCTATCCACACTAAGACCCAGCAGTACTACTTTCAAATGAAAACGGCCTCTTCAGCATTTTCAATAAGCTATATTTTCGGCGCTCCAAAACTCTGGCGTAGTGTAAACAGATGGCCTAACCGTAGCAAAACGTATGCATTTTAAAATGAAAATGTATTAAACAGGGCCTAAGACGTTCTCAAACTGTTGATATTTTTAAAACAATGCTTAAGACAAACTACATATCGAGTTTTTCAATACGATACAGTGTTTGTTTTGTATGTTACTTTTTTTTGTTACTTTGTGAAGCACTTTGTAAACTACGACAGTAGTTTCAAAATGTGCTATATAAATAAAAATGAATTTTATGGTCCCACTTTATATTAAGTGTCCTTAACTACTATGTACTTGCATCAAAAAATAAATACAATGTACTTACTGTGTTCATAATGTATTTGAGAACACTTTTGGTGCTTTTGAGTTGGAATAGGGGTTGGGTTATGGACAGGTTTGGTGGTATGGGTAGGTTTAAGGGTGGGGTAAAGTGTAAGGGATGGTCAACAGTGTATTTGCAAATGTAATTACAGAAGTTATATACAGATGTAATTACATACAGATATTCAAACAAGCACAAGTACACAATAAATACATGTATTTACACAATAAGTACATTGTAACAAACTATCAGTTCCTATATAAGTACATATTAGTTAAGGCCACTTAATATAAAGTGGGACCATTTTATATATTCTAGACAAACAATAGTTAAATAAAACATGTGGGGTACAGTGGATGATACACTGAAACCCTAATAAGTTGACTGAACTAAATTAATTGAGTAAACTTTTGCCTCAATTTAATTGAGTAATGGAGCCTCCCAAAACTTGCATTTTTAGGTTTTCAACTTGTCGGTTTAGTAGACTATACCTTAATTGTTCAGTTCATTAAATTTAGTACCAACCTTGCATTTTAAGCTCAGCCTATAAGGACTTCCTTATTGTCCAGATACCTGAATGTATGAAAAATGTATTGGTATGCTGTCTGAATAAGATTTGACGTTTTGAATACCATCATTATGAAGTTTCCTTCTTCAATTATCTGCAAGTCGTTAAATCAACGCAAAAGTACATCAACATATTTCATTATAATTTCACAATCAGGACTACATGTGAACATGACCTACTTTTTTTCAAAAAATGAATTATGATTTTGAGCTCACTACACTTGAAATCTTAAGTTTATGCATTTTCATGGTACAACTCAGAGTTTTAAGTGATGAGACCAAAATGCTAAATTTTAAGTTATGTTCATTTAACTTTTACTTAATTAAGTAAAGGCAACATTAGGGTTTACAGAGTAGCACTGTATTAGCCCTGTAAAGCACTGTAGCAGAATTACAACATCACATTTAAAAATTCTAAAAAAGAATAACATGATCAGGTCCTATTGTGTGTCCTCACCATGCAATTAGATAGAAAAAAGTGTGAACTTACTCTACCTAAAATCTTCGCATTGAGCTGATCTCTTTTTTTTGCACGTCTGGATTTGTCAAGATTTAAGTAAGTAAAACTGCTTAATTTTTTGTGTGTTTATTACAACGACTAGAACTAATTTCTATTTAATTATTTAGAAAATATTAACCAAATTTGATTTAGAGCTTATTATGTCCATGTTGTAATTCCACAACGTTGGTAGCCTGCAATACCTGAGAACTCAAAAATTTTTGCTCATTTTTTTTTTAAATTTGGGTCTTACGGGTTAAATAGCCCTTCCACTGTTAAAAAAAGTACATATGCACTCTGTAAATGCATCTACAAATGCAAATGTGTCTACCTGAAGGCAATACTCTGTACAGTAAACAGACGTTCACATGTAGACTAGACTGATAAGCTATTCTGAATCACTATGTGTTTGACAAAGAGAGAGAGAGAGAGAGAGAGAGAGAAAGAGAGAGAGAGAGAGAGAGAGACTGAGCCAAAGCCTCAGAGAAATCTATTGACACGGCTGCACCAAACAGCTGTTTAAAGATTCATGAGGCACATAGGTGACCCTCATCTGCTTGAGCAGCCACCAGAACACATAAAACACGTCTAAATGAAACATCGACTTCCATCTCTCACACTGTGAATATGTCACATTGCACCTTAACTACATTGGTATCAATTACCATAACTGCAACACAGCCACTTAGCATGAGATTTATAGCTCGTGTGACAAGACCTCTTACAAATCTCTGGAGTCCCAGTTTCCTCCAAGCTCTGATTCCTACACCACCGAAAACATCCTCCGGAAGACTTGGGGTTATTGGTTTCGACTTCATAAGATAAAATGACGCCATAATTAAAGGGGTCGTTTAATGGGGAATTGTCGTCCTTTATATATATAACAAGCGTATGATTTATCCGGCATTGCACGCTTCTGCTTTCCAATAACAATAATTCTTTTCACAAAAGGATCTCATTGTTCCCACAGATAATTCCCCTTTTTCTCGGTCATTGGAAATGTGCCGAAACTTTTCTAAACCACCATTTTTCTAGCCCCAAGGATATTCTAAATTAATGAAAGTCAAATGTAAGTGACCTCAGCTATGCATACTCATATTTCAAACGTGAGCACAAAAAGGCAGGCTAATCAACCTCACAGCCTCTTGGCTTTTCATCTGAGTTGGAGGAGAAGATGCAGGACAGGTTTTTCAATTAAAACATCATTGGTTTCAATCTAAAGTCATGCATGGATGACATTTTTTTGCCAATGAGCTGTAGTAAAACCCTTCCACAAATCACTTTTCCTCCGGGTGCTCCAGTTTCCCCCACACTCCAAAGACATGCGGTACAGGTGAATTGGGTAGGCTAAATTGTCCATAGTGTATGTATGAGTGTGTATGGGTTTCCCAGTGATGGGTTGCGGATGGAAGGGCATCCGCTGCGTAAAACATATGCTGGATAAGTTGCCGGTTCATTCCGCTGTGGCGACCCCAGATTAATGAGAGGGCTAAGCCGAAAACAAAATGAATGAATATATGAATTGTACTTTGTAAAAACGCTGGGTTCCACAATCGATTTGTGCCAGGACAACATGAAGGAATTAAGGTAATTTGTTATTATTTACAAATTTAAATGGATTAAAAAAAAACGCAATAATTGTGTTGTCTTAGCTAATTTTTAATAAGTAGCAAACAACAAATGTCATCTTTTGAGTGTATTACAGGACTTTGATTTCTGCTCCATCAACATTTGATGCTTAAAAAGAAATTCTACAGTTTAAAAACCCCCTCTGTTGATATTTTAGCAGTTTGAAACAATACATACAGAGACAATATATTAAGAAATAAGTCTGTAAAATAAGATACAACATTTGTTTGTACTGGAACTTACATGAACAACCCTGACAATTAATCAGTTCAAGCTGCTTAAAATCTCAATAAAAGTCACTTTGTTACATTTTCTAGATCAAATGCTATTAAAATATCAAGCTCCCGTGAAAAGGGAATTTTAACTGCATTATTGTTTTTCGGCTGAGAAAAAAATATATGCCAAAACCTAAAATAAAAAAAATTACTTTATTATAAAATGTGGCCAGATAAAATAACAGACTGATGTCATATGTTGTTTATATCTAGGAAAATGCAACATGAATAACTATTTCCAGAAAAGACCAAACAAAAACCAAGTTATTAGCTATTGGCCTGGATTTAGTTTTGTGGCTTTACTAAGTGTAGTAAACCTCAGTAGATCATATGTAATAAATTAGAGCATGTGCTCTCGATTCATACGAGGCCAAAATCAATATGGGTTCCCTAAAAAGTCAGGATTGTTTCTTTTGCTTATTTTCTTGAACAACAACATTCACTAACCAATTATTAACCACAAAAACAGACAGTTGAGTTAGATTCAATAAATAAATAAAAAAAACAGCTGAATAAAATGACATACATAACATGAATAAAATAAAAAGCCAATACACAAAACATGTTTCACTTAAATAATTCATACGTTAACTAAACAACATTTGAAAGAATCGCTGTGTGAGTCTCTGGGTGCTGTTTAATTTTTCTGACTGGGCCACATGTTTAAAGAAACAGCGAATGCTCTCTTTGTCTCCCTCTCTCTCTAACAAAGGCACACTGTTGTATTGGATAAAAGTGAAATATTCAGATTTTTGAATAATGTCTTATTCTCATCTGCATGACCCAAAATGAACTGAGTACTCAACCTTAATCACTGTTAAGGACCAAATCCTCCACTGTGACACTATGTTTCAGTTTCACTTTCACATTCATTTGTTTTGATTAGATAAAGCCAATGTTTTTTAATGAATCGTAACAAATTAACAGCATTGTCAACACTGACAAATCCACGTTTACTCTTTAGTCCACGCTAATTTACACTTTGCCACTGCATGTAGTCATTCCTCAAGATAAACTTAATTGGATACTACTTTGCTTTAAGCTATATAACACTGTTGGAATATCTAATCACCTATGCGTGTTCAATAAAAAGGTCAGGGGATGGTTTTTTCAAAGTCAAAAATATTAGTAATTTATTGGACACAAATGAACAATTAGATAACAGAGCTCTAGGTCACGTTACACCAATGAAATACAAGAATTACATTCAGAAGGTTCGCAACAATTCTACATTTCCCTGACTCAAGTATTCACAGTATACACAGATGATATGAAAAGGTGGGGTTTAAATGGAATTTGTCACTTCCCAATCATTTTGCAATCCTCTGGTGCCCACACCCAAACATACTTCCTCTTTTCCACAAACTTCTCTGCACAACATTAAAAGCATAGGACTTCATAACTTCAACTATTCTGTGTTCAGTTTCAGCACATCTTTGACAGACAGAGAGAGGGATGGATGGATGGATGGATGGATGGATGGATGGATGGATGGATGGATGGATGGATGGATGGATGGATGGATGGATGGATGGATGGATGGATGGATGGATGGATGGATGGATGGATGGATGGATGGATGGATGGATGGATGGATGGATGGATGGATGGATGGATGGATGGATGGATGGATGGATGGATGGATGGATGGATGGATGGATGGATGGATGGATAGATAGAT
Organism: Danio rerio; assembly: GCF_052040795.2. NCBI lineage: Eukaryota > Metazoa > Chordata > Actinopteri > Cypriniformes > Danionidae > Danio > Danio rerio. The sequence goes on along the minus strand of NC_141029.1, from coordinate 38,156,872 downwards.
AGATAGATAGATAGATAGATAGATAGATAGATAGATAGATAGATAGATAGATAGATAGATAGATAGATAGATAGATAGATAGATAGATAGATAGATTGATAGATAGTGATAGATCTATCTACCAATCAAATCTATTGTAAGTGGTCCAGCCCACCCTGACTCTACTATTCTTTGTTTTGGATTTAGTTTTGCAAAAACAAAAAATAAATGAACAAACATTGGCAAAGGCACATTTTTCCAGTGAGGAAGGGTATGATTGAACATCATCAAAGGGTTTTCTGGGCTCAAATTCTGTGTGTTGATTAATGGCCATTCTAAATTTCAATTAAAATTGTAAGATAAACTGGCAAACGTTGCGCTAATTATACATTCATGAGTTGTTTCTGCATTATTCATGAGTAAATACAGCGCTGCGAGAATTCAGGAGGCCCGTGTCATATACTTTGTGCTGTTAACGCAGTGGAGTGAGAGGCTGTGACAAACTGTGATTATCCTAATAAAACTGCATTGTCAAATACAGAATCATTCCACTCACAAACTGATTGGGGACTAATCTAATCAGATGAGAGGGAGAGATGAATATTCAGGAGTTTGAGATGCACCGTGCTGGAGAACACAGATGGCGTCTGTGCAGTTGAGGGATGATAGGAAATTATTTCTCTTCACCCCGTACTGAATTAGAAACCAGACAGCACTCATGGTGAAACGTCCTCCATCATGAGGAAATTCATGAAAGTGGAGGCGGAAAACACATGCTTGTGGTATTTGCATGTAGGAGAACTGACAAAAAAAAAAAAAAGAAAGAAGTGTTGGAGATGAATATGTCTGAACTGAGTATGTTGTTTACATGCATTTGGCAGATGCCTCTTTCAAAGTGTTTTTTAAAGTTTTTTTAGGCATTTACTCAAAATCTAAACCACCTTGGCATTACTAAAACAAACAGCTCAACCGATCATATGGGCATTTGGAGACTTATTTTTTCCAACTATGATTTGTTACTATATACATCAGTACTGTAAATATACAATATATATTGTAAAGAAAATAAGTAAAATATTCGGCACTATCACCATGGCAAGGTCATCTGCACATCCACTATACTAATAAATAAATAAATAAATCTTTAAAATAAATAAATAAATAAAATTGTCCTTTGTCTTTGCAATGATGTCAGCACAACATACTTTACTACTTATTTTGTGAGGTTCAGCTTAAAATACAATTGAAATGCTTTGCTAATTAGATTAACCAGGCAAATTAGGTTAATTACGATTACTGTTTTTTTTTGTTTTTTTTTTATAAGCCTTGCATGTATGAGAACTGACAAAAACAAAAACAAAAAAGTGTTGGAGATGAATATGTCTGAACTGAGTATAGTGTTTACATGCATTTGGCAGATGCTTATTTCAAAGAGTTTTTTTTTTTTTTTTTAGTGCATTCACTCAGAATCTAAACAACAACCTTGGCATAACTTAAACAAACAGCTTGACTGATCTAACGTGCATACACAGACTTTTGTTCCAACCATGATTGTTTACTATATACATTAATACTGTTTAAATATATATACTGTACAGTATAAGTAGTAAAATATTCTGCACTCTCATCATGGCACTGTCATTATGTGCAATGTTACTTACTAACTAACTAACTAACTAACTAACTAACTAACTAACTAACTAACTAACTAACTAAATAACTAACTAACTAACTAACTAACTAAATAAATAAGCAAATGTTTATCTTGTCTTTGCAATGATGACAGTGCATACAATTTTGTTGCTTATTTTGCAGGGTATTTAGCTTGAAATGCAATTTAAATGCTTTACTAATTAGATTAACTGTGCAAAGTAGGTTATTTATAATAATTGTAGTTTTTTTTAGGATTTCTTAAGTCATTTTCCCACTGTTTTTGACTAAATATTCAATTATATTCATGTCTTTTTGAAGCTGTATATTATTTGTATAATATTTTCACAATAATTATAGTTTAAAGCAGCTTTACAAAAGGTGCACATTACTGAATTATAAACAAAATCAGAAAAGTAAAGGTTATTAGTTACCATAACTTTATAATTACTAATAACAATAGCTAATCTACTAGTAACCAATTACTAATAATAGCCTTTAACAGTTATAATATTATTTTACACAGTTGAAGTCAGAATCATTTACCCGCCTGAATTATGAGCCTCCCTGTTTAATTTTTACCCCAATTTCTGTTTAACGGAGAGAAGATTGTTTTAACATATTTCTAAACAAAATAGTTTAATAACTCATTTCTAATAACTGTTTTTTTTTATCTTTGCCATGATGACAGTAAATAATATTTGACTATTTTTAAGACACTTCTATACAGCTTAAAGTGACATTTAAAGGCTTAACTAGGTTAATTAAGCTTGACTAGGCAAGTTAGGGTAATTAGGCAAGTTACTGTATAACGGTGGTTTGTTCTGTAGACTATCAAAAAAAAAAAAGCTTAAAGGGGCTAATAATTTTGACCTTAAAATGTTTTTTTTTTTTTTAATTAAAAACTGCTTTTATTCTAGCCGAAATAAAACAAATAAGTCTTTCTCTGGAAGAAAAAATATTATCGAACATATTGTGAAAACTCCCTTGCTTTCCCTTGCTCCCTTGTTAAACATAATTTGGGAAATATAAAAAAAATAATAATAAAAAAATCAAAGGGAGGCTAATAATTCTGATTTAAACAGTAACAAATATAGTTAATCTGCAATTATATAGTATATAGGTTATGTCTATGTGTAGATGCTTAGTGTAAACATGACCATAAAATAACTCTAAAACAATAACAAAATTATCAAAGTATAAAAAAATTTGGTATATTTCATTTAGCATTTTATTTATTTATTTTTGCTTTGACTTAGTCCTTTTATTCATCATGGGTCGCCACAGTGGAATGAACCCTAACTTACCCAGTTTTACACAGCGGATGCCCTTGCAGCCGCAACCCAGTACCGGGAAACACCCATACACATTAAATACTTATTCACACTTATTCACTATGGCCATTAAGTTTATTTAGTTCACCTATACCACATGTTTTTGGACTGTGGGGGAAACTAGAGCACTCGGATGAAACCGACGCGAACACGGGGAGAACATGCACAAAACTCCACACAGAAATGCCAACTGACCCCGCCGGGATGCAAACCAGCAACTTTCTTGCTTTGAGGTGATAGTGCTAACCACTGATCCACCATGCTGTCCATGTTTATACAATAAAAAATGATTTAAAAAATAAAGGGTATTTAAAAAAAAAAGTATTAAAAATAAATAATAATAATAATAATAATAATAATAATAATAATAATAATAATGATAATAATAATAATAATAATAATAATGATAATAATGATAATGATAATAATAATAATAATAATAATAATAATAATGATAATGATGATAATAATAATAATAATAATAATAATAATAATTAAACAAAACTACACTTTGTTCCAAAATAGATAATGCATTTATTTAATGCAATAAACAGCATTCTTCATAATGTGACATTCACAATGAGCAATATCCTGACATTATATAGAGTAATATATATCAAGCAGAGCAATGCACTTCAGGTTTGTGCTTACTGAATAATGCATTATAAGGTAAGGCTGAAGAAGACTCTCGAGTGCTAAATTGCTATTCATCCTCGGGTGGAAAAGAGAAGCAAATCTAAAGTTGGTGTAATTGCTCCGTTGCCTTTTTCTATATAAAAAGGCAGTTTAGTTTCTCTTACAAATTCACACATTATCTCACTCCAATTCATTACAGTTCAAGGTCTTCTGCCATGCCAGATGTCTGGCGCTGGTGTTAAAGAGCCTTCAGGATGAAATGTAAATACGAGCCTCAATTAGTTGCCCAATGAAACCAGGAGTCTCAGGAAATCAAATGATTTGGGCTGAACAATAAGCATACAGATGGAGTCTGTACTCTCACTCCATACAAAGTAGAGCCTCAACAAGCAAACAACATTTCAACCTTTTCATTAACTTGCTGGAATGGCTGCAATGTCAGTTTAAAGATAGTCCGCTGTCAAAACAAACCCACTCCTGCAGTTCCTTACTCTTTTCCTCACATATTGCTTTTAATTAAAAAAGGTGATATTTACTCATTTTTCTCAAAGTAAAAAAGAAGAAATCAACTGGGAGTTGCTAATCCATCTACTTAATGTGTAACGAAAGGCTTTCGCAGGAAATCATCCATTCTGTCTTTTTAATCAAGGAACTGAAAATAATGAATTCGTTGAGGGAAATGATTAAAAAATTGTGAAGGAAAGATCAAGAGTTTACACAATACCCACATTGTGGAAGTCAATACAAGTACCTGACATGTGATGTTCAATATGTCTTGATAGCACAGCAAAATTATGTGAACTTTATTTATAAACTAATTTCGAGAGGATCACATGCTTATGATTGACCATGGCTCATCCCGTATTAGCAATGTATGATTTACCAATCAGACGATTCCTAAGTCACTATAAATAGCCAGAGTTTTATACTATAATTATTTTTATTTTGAAGAATCCCTCCTTCCATCTCTACTTCTCCCCCTTTTCCTAGATTAAGCAGCACTGCAGCCCAGTGGTTAGCACTGTTGAAAAGAATGACATTGGTTCAAGTGCTTGCCAGCTGATGTTTCTATGTGGAGTTGTTCTCCCTGTGCTCACGTGGGTTCCCCAATTCCCTCTCACTATCCAAAGACATGCGACATAAGTGAATTGACAAATCCAAAATGGCAGTACTATATCTCTTCATAGCAATTCCTAATTTGTCTTTAGCTAAAAAGAGCAGGGGAGTTCTCAAGCTCTACCTGAGCTTAAACTCATCTCTCACCCTGCAAATGGGGGGGAGCCCTGGGCTCAAAGATCTTATGAGCTCAGGGCTCTCTCCAGGGACAGCATGACAAACCCGTTACTGTAATATTTCGTAAAATTTTGTCATAATTTAAACAATAATAAAGGCATTTATAGTAGTTTTAATTGCTTACAAGTCTTATGCATCATTTTGTTTTTTGTTTAACACAAAAGTAGATAACAACACTGGTAGCCACTGACATCTATAGTAAGAAAACAATACTAAGTAAATAGCTACTGGTTTTCAAGATTCATCAAAAAATCTTGTTCTTTTTTTCAGATAAAAAAAAAAAACAAGAAACAAACAGGTTTGGAACTAGTGGAGGGGGAATAAAAGATTTTGGGGTGAACTTTACCTTTAAAAGCAGTGTATTTTTTAAAGGGGAACGTAACAGTTAGAGGCAAAGAAATGTCTAGCGCACATATATGTGACATTTTTACTCATGTTTGGAGGCATGTAAAACAAGTAAGACTACATTTACATTTGCTTTTGTTAAAATCCTAGGTTATCAATCAATCAATCAAGAAAAAAACACATATATATATATATATATATATATATATATATATATATATATATATATATATATATATATATATATATATATATATATAGGGAGAGAGAGAGAGAGAGAGAGAGAGAGAGAGAGAGAGAGCACAGAGGTTTTGTACAGTAGGGCCCGCGGGCAAAAGTTAGCCGATTATAACTTTTGATTTGGCCCAACATCCCATATGACAATTATAGGGAGGGTTGGGGGTCAACATTTCTAATTTGACGTAACTTTTGTTTGTTTATTTTGCTAAAAAAAAAGCCAATTGAAATTTAAAGTTTCAATTAAATATGAATGAGTCTGACATAAATACTATCACTTGACAAATAGAGGACTATACAGAGGACATCGGCCAGCTAATCCAGGCAAAAACTAGTGTTACTCCATTCTATCATTAAAGAAATTAGGAAATTACCCATGGCAACTATATCTACCTTCAGCCCACCAGCCTTAATAAAGTTAGGCCCTTCATAAGAAAAAAATTGAGCACCCCTGATATAGAGTTTAAAAATTAAACTCAACATTCCCATGGGCATCTCTCATTAACAAACAACAGTATCTCACACGACAAATAATTTCTAAGATAGCATATCAAAAATGATGCGCGGATTAATCTTACCTCGCTCTTTCCTACTGGTAAGTAAACCAGTAATTCACACGTGATTATGTGTACGACACTGTCAACGTATGTTTGTATAACATGCTGACATTGTATATCAAACTCCCACATTAAACACTCCTGAAGTCATTTCTTGTTTACCACACAAGTGTTTTCCTCTCTCCTCCTTACTGCAATCTCTTTTTAACTCTCCTACACACTCAGACAAGGTATTCATCTTTTCCTCCCTTGCTTTAGGTCAGTGACATTTGAAATGTTCCATGCACTGGCTTTCTAGATATGTGTGTGTAAAAGCCAATTTAAAACTGACCTTGGCCAGAAAAGCAAACTGTTCACAGTACATGAGGTCCCTGGACATGCCTTTGGAGCCCCACTTTCACCAACATCTCCAAAAAGCACAGAAAAGCCTCAGGGCCAATAAAAACACAAGCCAAAATACAAAATCCTTAAAGACAACCCTATGGCTTCAACTATGCTGTCTCCTTTCCAGAAAGAAGAGATCATATGGGCTTCCATATGGGTGCTCACAATTTGAGGCCTCAATATGGTTATTTAATCATTATACAGCAAGGGAGCACAGGCCCCAAGATGCAATGTTCATATATATGCAAATAAGGCTAACATTTTTTTTTTCTTTCTGTTGAATCACTTTAAAGGGTTTTGAAAGAACATACATTTTCCCATATAAGCTGGGATGAAAATGAGAAAACCCTCCTGGTCACCATTTCATCACAATGCAACTGTGGGGGGAAATGCAATCTTTGGTGAGTAGTGAGTATCAGTACAGGATAGCACGTCACATACTATACAGAAGCCACACATTGACCCTCAACCCTTCTTAGATTTTCATGTACTACTCATGCACGGAGGAGGACATTGACTGGTAAGCAACATTTCCTTTCAGCTTTTTTTTTTTTTGTGTGTGTGTAGCTTTACAAAAAAGTTTATTCAAGTTTATTCAAGTGAGCTATTAAGCTAAAAAATAAGTGGAGACTTTTTTCATACTGAAAAATACTGTATGAACCACTTACAATTACATGAGTATACTGACAGACAAGTCTAAGTATATTTATGGCATACTATTCAATCTTTATAAATGACATACTTTTTGTTGGAGTAGCTGCTGTGAATCTGTAATAAGCTACAGTACATGCTACTCATCAGGAAATTAAGCCATTGTCAAACTGCAGTTCTAAAAAGTAACTAGCTACTTTTGGGAAGTAACTTGTAGTGTAGCTAGTTACTTTTTAGAGCTGCAGTTTGACAATGGCTTCTTTTCCTGTTGAGTAGCATGCACTGTAGCTTATTACAGATTCACAGCAGGTACTCCAACAAGTAGTATTTCATATATAAAGATTGAATAGTATGCCATAAATATACTTAAACGTGTCTGTTAAACCTAAGCTACTTTATCAATATAATATATTTAAGGCATATATTACAAAAAAAGTGAAAAAAAAAATAATTGTAAGTAACACATTTTGTACTTAAAACAGTACAAAACAATTATAATGTAAAAGATCAATGTTTTATTACACACTCACACTGAGGAATGAGCTAAACGTCCAAATTGTTTACGTTTTTACCCATTTCTCCATGAACTTAGTCAATAATTGCTGGTGCATTTAAACAGAACTCTTTTATTAAACAGTTATATCCCCTAGAATATGTCATAAAACATCTTGTGGAGCATAAAGACAATGCATTTAAATTCAAATGAGTAATTGCAAAAAAATATGTATTAATATTAATATTAAGTTACTTTTGCTTTTTCAAATTTATTAAAATTTTTGTTCATATTTTCACGCAACATTAATGCGGGTGAACACATTTTTGAACTGTGATTTTAAGTATTTTATTGTTATTATTATTATTATTATTATTATTATTATTATTATTATTATTATTTGTTAGATTAGTTCCAGTTTTGACTTAGGTACTGATAATCTAAAACATGTATATGAACAAATATAGTATTGTAAAGAACCCTACAGAAACCTTTTTGTGGTGGAAATAGACTTTCATATTTTCCAAAGCTTTTTAAATGCATTCTACAATGTGAAGAGAAAAAAAAATTATTCTATATGAGCAATATCACACTTGTAGCATCGCGATATGGCTGTATATTGGCACTGGTGGGCGGTGTGCATGCTTAGTGTCCCACCATTGACGTTTTTCAGCAATATCGCACTGCTATGAGTGTGATAGTGTTTATACAACATTTTGACGACATAATAGTATCTTTAGAAAAGAAAAATCAAACAGAGTCTTAAAACCCTTTTGTATGAGGAACTACTTTCTTCCGCCATTTATTAACATCAGCAGTTGATGTCAGAACAGCAGAAACCATTGCTACTTCACAAACGTTACTTAGGAACTAGTATTAGAAGGATTCTCCTGCATAATGTCTAATGTGATGACAAAACAGGTGATTTTGCTCATATTTTTACAAGATTATAAGGCTGAACGACATAAAATGTTACCAGTCTAAAGAGATTTGCCAGTATATGTTGGAAATTAGAAATTACACTGTTTTTTTCTCCTCTAAGCACTTATTATGCGGTCTCTGTCGCCATCTTGTGGATGCACAACATCAACTGACTATGCTCTGCTCAATGACAGGCTAATAGCCGCTGAAATGCTGTCTCTCAAAAATAATAAACATTTAAAATAGGCACTATTCTAATAAATAAACTGCATAGTTGCAATCTAAAAAACTATTCTCACTTAAAGTCTCAAAAGTACATAGTGTTGTCCAACAGCTGCAATATTTGTCAAACTGTGGAATGTCGTCTGCTCGTCGATTGTATGTGGGTGGAGTAATACACAAAGGTGAAGGGTTAAGAGGCTGTACGACTGCTGTTATAGCAGAATATCTCACGGCTTTCAGCCAATCAGATTAAAGAACCAGACAGAACTGTTGTATAAAATCATTTACTCACCCTGACATTGTTCTACACTTGTATGATCATGAGACTCTCAAAGACACCTAAAGGCATTTCTCAAAATAGCAAGAATGAAGTATTCATTTTTATCATGACCAGTAGCTTTCATTTAAACAGCACCAAAGCTAAAAACCAAAAACTTCCCAAAACCATAACAATATCCTTTTTTTCTTCCTCTCTGAAAACCGTTGTTATTTCCTTCAGGACACACAGGTCTACTTTAAATTCACTCACACAAACAAGAAAAGAAGCAGTCTTAAAATGCAACACCTTTGACTGAGCAGCCACAACCCTTGTGGTTATGTACAAACATATCACTCCAATTCCTTGTTTCTTGCTGTTTATTAGCTCTTTTAGCCATCAGCCTCTTGTTGATGCTCTTGGCGGCAGTAAAGCGATCTGTCAAGGCGTAGGTGTAGTGGTTTTGTGTATTTTCACTATCCTAAGAGAAGCAGTGTAATTTCCCCTCCTCCTTTACACTCGCCAGCTATATATCTGCCATTTACATGAGGTGCAGCGCTGTATGTCTGTGTTCCTAAAGTTAGTTTTAAGAAGCAGTGACATTCATTCCAATGTCCATCCGGGTTTATCTTCAAATGTCAAAGAGATTAGCTTCAGGCCACGCTGTCCGCGTCCGTTATCTCTACATGAGGACGCGTTCACATGCCTCGCTCACAGAGTTCCGTGTGCAGCTCTAATGAAAACCCTTTGATTTATTGGATTTTTAAAGACTGGGGGTAATTCCAGACGAGAGTGTGTTTGATTTTTAATGGCACAACTGACAGCCTTATGGATGATGATGATGATGATCTCTTGTCTCACAAGTCACACCAGTCAGCTTACTAAACAAATGTGATGGTGTTTGATAGATGCTTATTAAAATCTGAGTCTATACAAATTAATGCACTACTATTTAAAAATGTCGCAGTTATCTGGTGAATGAATGAATGAATGAATGAATGAATGAATGAGCTTGTGAAATAAAGAATTTTTAGAGTGTTATATTTGCTATGGAAAAACATGAACTCCTACCATGGAATGTTGTATAATAATATTGCAACCGTACTAGTATAGTAGTACTAGTATTATACTGGTTTAAGCAAGGACAATGATAACAACATAATGCTATTAACATACTAGTAATGAAGGGAATCAAAGGAATCAAAATCTTTAACAGTTAAAAGGGGCAAAACCGTCTTACTGGCTGTTCACATTGTATGCATCTTTGCTCCTAAAAAGAAGAGATGCAGGAATTATTTGAAAAAAAAAAAACAGAGTCATATCTGTAAACAGAGAATTGCAATGGTTACGCTGCCTCTGAGCTTTTTTGATTGGTCTACTGCTTTGAAACTGCTACCCACTGCACCACCATGATGCTCCTTTCTGTTATCTTTCTGTTAAATATATATGATATAAAATCTAGCTGGGATATAATTTCTGCCCTTTCAGAAATTTGTTTTAGCATTTTATATATATATATATATATATATATATATATATATATATATATATATATATATATATATATATATATATATATATATATATATATATATGGATGGATGGATGGATGTATGGATGTATGGATTTAGATATATAGTGTTTATATATTTTATACTATGCTAAAACATATATATGAAAGGGCATCAGGTAATGTTAACCCAGCTACATTTTTGTGTGTGTGTGTGTGTGTGTGTGTGTGTGTGTGTGTGTGTGTGTGTGTGTGTGTGTGTGTGTGTGTGTGTGTGTGTGTGTGTGTGTGTGTGTGTGTGTGTGTGTGTGCAAAGACAATTTTCATTTTCAAGCTTTCATCAGAAATCAAAAGTCTGAATACCTCAGTATGTTTCCTGAGACAAGATTTTGAAGACTGGTGGGATTTGTTTGAGGCAAAACCAGTGTAAGTAAATTGGATTATGACTGACTTTTCACAGTGAATTCTGTTAAAGCAACTGTACACGCAAAGTTTTTTTTTTTTTTAATGACTACTTTAAAAACGTATTTTCTTGTTTCTAGTCCAAATATCTAAAGTCTTAAATCAAGAAACATTTTGCACAAGCAAAATAATCTAAAAAGTGGTTTGTATTGTATACCACACTGGCAGAGTAGTTTATCATATATTATTATATGAGAGAAACTCAATTATGTTTTGTTATTTTTTTTCTGAAAATAATAAATTTTTACTTCTCTAGAAATGTTGCTTAACTTATGATTTGTTTAATAGCATAGTTTAATATATTTTATAAATCAAACCTGATCACACTGACTTTTTTAAACAAAGCAAAATAATCTAAAAACAAGTTTGTACTGTGTACCACACTGACAGACTACTTTCTCACATATTATTATACAAGATAAACTCAATTTTAAAATCAAATGTTTTTTTTTTTTTTTTTCTAAAAACAAAGCAATAATTTTTATTTCTCTGGAAATGCTGCTTAATTTATGTTATTTTTATTTTTTTATTTTTTTATTCAGACTACAAACAAGACAAAACATTTAAGAAAAAAATATGTAAACTAAATAAAAAACATATTTATATTTATTCTATTTATTTATTCATTCATTCATTCATTCATTCATTTATTTAGTTTCATTTGCTGAGAAAATGGAAAATCTAACCTAACCACATTTTCAGATTATGTTGCATATTTTAAGACTCTTATAATTTATGTATTTTGTTTATGAAAAGAATGCAATATATTTTACTTGTCTAAAAAGTGCTAGATGTATGATTTTTTAAAAACTATTTTAGAAATATTTTTATTTATTATTTATTTTTTCAGGAATCAAACCTGCAACCTTCCAGTTGCCAACACCTGAACCTTAAGCACTAAATCACAGCAAGACTTCCATCCCTAATAAGAAAAGAAACTTCAATAAGAAAGTCCACGGGGCAGTAACATGCACAGAGCCCATTGTTTCTTGCCGCATATTGGCATGTATCCTCTGTAAATCATTGGTTGGATTTAATTAAACTAATTCATCATCACGGAGTAATGTAATCAACATCCTATGAAATGGAGCCATCACTTCCTCACCGAGCGATGCCTTCGCAAGCACCGCCTGTTAATACATCACATTCAAAACCACTCACTGCTCAATAAAGTGTCCATACATCACATCCAAGCCCCCGCAGGAGAATCGGCACATTCACACTTCCATGCATTTTTAAACACTGCTATTCAGTCCCTTTCAAAGACCCAATGGATTCAGAAAGCTTTGTGCTTGGATCCATAGTAAAGCCGATAGAATTTATACACCCCAATCTTTTGATGTCTGTTGTTATGTAGATCGGGCCCCGTTCCAGAGAAAACACCTTAGTATGAATGTCATTGATATAAATAATGCAGAGCGTCTTTGTAGAAAACCGAGCCAAAAAAACAACTCCTCTGCAAACAATTATTTGTAAAGGACATATTTTACAGCATTGTTTTCCAGTCTGCCAGTCCATTACTCAGGGAATAAATGTACTGTACTCACGAACACAGAATAACCCTTTGGCTTGGTCCCAACGCAATAAAATCACAGGAGATCTCAGTTTTGAGCTCCATGCGGCGTTAAGAGATGCACAGATATACTAGAAAGGCTCCACAGAGGAAACAATTCTGTGATATTAATAACTGTAAGGATACAATTCGCATCCTGTCCTTCTGGGAAAAGAAGCTAGGTTTTGTGCTTTCTTGTATGCTTTTATGCCAACTTGCCTTGAAGGGATGTTGGTCACCCAAACCGCTGAATGAAGGATGAAATGTGTCTGCTTTCATGGCTTTCATTCAATACAATATGACCGTTGTGCAATCAAACGCTCTGTCATTTCCTGCCATCTTAAAGATGCTGTTTGTACTATTTTTCAAAGTTGTAATGTTCATACAATTAAAGTCACTGGGGTCAACGGACCCCTATGACCCCAGCAATCTTCCAAATATCATCCTTTGTGTTGCATACAAAAAAAATACATTAGGCTATTTGTAAACTCTTTAATTTAGAAAATTAAAAACACTCGACTGCTTTTAGAATTTAGTAGCTATATCTTTGACTTTTAATTCAGTTCATGGTCCTATTTTATATGTAACACTGTAAGCTATGACATTGTCTTGCTTTTTTACTACAAAGACTTTTTCTTTTTTGTGATCAACATTTTATTGTATTTAGATTAATAAAATAAAAGACATTCAAACAAACAAAAAGGGAAGAGAGAGCAACAGACATAAACAATTTTCAATCTGAGAGGGGGGGATCCTTTACATCAGGGGTGGCCAACCCTGTTCCTGGAGAGCCCCCTTCCTACAGATTTCAGTTGCTACCCACATTAAACACACCTGAACCAATTAGTTAGGACCTGAACACCACCTGATAATTACAGGCAGGTGTGTTTGATATGGGTTGCAACTGAAATCTGCAGAAAGGTGGCTCTCCAGGAACAGGGTTGGCCACCTCTGCTTTACATGGTCATTCCTTTATATAGTCTAAATTGCCATGCATCAATAGCACTAGGTTTAGCCGTATTAATTGTGTGCTAGTGTACCTTCACAAGTTACTATTTTAAGGAGGCCATGAATCCAAAATGTTTTTGCACACATCTGCGGAGTAAACCAATTTTGTATGACTGCCTTGCATCTGTAAAACCAGCAAACAACATTCTCGTCTTTAGTGTACTTATAAAGAAATTAGAATTGCTGTTGAGAAGACATAAACCAGGACTAGACACATAATCAATTTGTAGTAAAAAAGACAAAACAGAATTTACATGAGACCACAGGTCGACAACAGTTGGACATTCCCAAAACATATGGAGAAAAGTACCTGAAGATACAGTGTTACAGATATGACACTTGTAGTTCGACTGCAGTTTCAATTTAAACCTCTTCTAAGGAGTTATGCATGCTGTATGTATGACTTTGAAATGAATAGGATGATGAGCAATTTTTTAGAAGTTAAGATTAGACTAGATCACACCCTGTCCCAGTCAATTGATAAGTCTAAATCTGTTAGTTCACGATTTAAGATAAGTTTGGCTTTGCAGTCTGATCATTAAGTTTGCTATATATTAAAGAAACAAATGGCTGACCAGAGGGTGGTGCGAAGACATCATTTTCACACACAGGTAACATCATCAACAATCTCCGGAGGAAATGGGGACATAAACAAATGAATAACCTTCCATAATTTAACACTAGGCAATGCGGTGGCGCAGTAGGTAGTGTTGTCGCCTTACAGCAAGAAGGCCTGGTTCGAGCCTCGGCTGGGTCAGTTGGCGTTTCTGTGTGGAGTTTGCATGTTCTCCCCACGGTCGCATGGGTTTCCTCCTGGTGCTTTGGTTTCCCCCACAGTCTAAAGACATACGGTACAAATTGGGTAGGGTTAATTGTGCGTAGTGTATAAGAGTGAATGAGAGTGTATGGATGTTTCCCAGAGATAGGTTGCAGCTGTAAGGGCATCTGCTGCGTAAAACATATGCTGGATAAGTTGGCAGTTCATTCCGCTGTGGTGACCCCAGATTAATAAAGGGACTAAGCCAAACAGAAAATGAATGAATGAATGTATGAATGAATTCAACACTATTGTGTCATTGGACTATATGTACTCTATGGGATGTTGTTCTGAGGACTTTTACCTTACAAAGGAAACTGTGACGTACACCAATGATGTGTGTGTGTCTTGTTATTATGATGATAAGTATCTACTCCATATCTAAAAGGCATGTTCTGTACAACTTACGCAAATGCATTCTTTATAAGCTTCCCACTGAAAGCAACTAGCTACAATGGCTGCTTGAGTGTTGTAGCTTCATACTGATGTATAGTTTTTCAAGATTACTTGTGATATTTTTAATGTAATCTATTCGCAAACACTGACATGCTAAAAACATCACCCAGTGTGTCCACAAGCACTTCAATGAAAGGTTAAAGCATTTTTTTTTTTATTTAAAACAATAGTCTACACACTGAAAAAAAAATTATTCAAAATGATTCAAAGATGATTTCTTGCATTTATAACATGTATTCAAGTTAAGTGGATGTAAACAATTTATTTAAGTTGAATTTAATCAAACAAATTAAGTTGAACATTACTCAATTTTTAATACTTCAAGTTTTAATTCAACCCATATAAATTACTTGCAACAACTTCGCAGACATCATTTTGCTGCAGTGAACTACAACTAAACCAAGAACATCACAAAGAAACAAATATGTTAGATAAAACTTTCAATAAAAAGAACAACAGAAAAAAACATCAGTAGCCGACTATAGTCATGCAAAAAGTGTAGACACCCTATTGAATCAATTTGGGAGGGAAAATATAGCCATTTCCAAACAGCCTGAGGTCCATCATTCCCCAGTGAGGAAGTTTATTCACAAGTGGAAAACATTCAAAACACACAATAATATTCCAGGATTGAACCATCCAGCAAATTCATCCAAGATCTGACCATAAAACACTCAAATAGCAGACAACCATGAACTTCACCGCAGACTGTACAGGGTTCAGTTCTAGTTACAGTACATGTGGCCTTGGATCATGAAACCAGTTACACTAGTCTTTTTTTTATTTTCTTTCATTTTTATTTTTTATTTTTTTAGATTTATAAATTACATAAATGACCTTCCCATTGTATCAAAATATATGGTTGGTTAAGGATCATGTTTGGCTGAGATATTTGAAAATCTGGAATCAGATTTTAAAATATACATATAAATATAAAGAAAAATTAATTTAAAATATTTGAATAATTCTTATAAATTAGGTTTTCATATATGCAGAGTAGGACATTTACTAAATACATTCATGAAATTTGATCTTTATATTCCTGTTTGGCATAAAATAATCATCTTTAATTATGAAAAAATAAAACATATGAAAGTAACATAAGACTGTTCTTTTCATCCAGGGTCATAAATAATAAAGTTCATGAAAGTACAATTTTAAAAAGACGGGACATGTATGGTATGTTTTGAAGGATTGCAGTAGAAAGTCTCTACTGTTAACACATTAACAGTCATCAAGGCCACTATGAACTCCTCTGTATACCAAAGTCTTCAAGAGCCAAATGTGAGGCCATCAATCTGACAGATACAGCTTGGTCAAAATTGAGTCATTCAACAAGACAATGATCCAAAACACACCAGCAAATCTTAAAGAATACAGTTAAAAAACAAAAGAGATCTTCAATAGTCCAGTCAAAGTCAAGAGCTCAAGCTGACTGAAATACAGAGACAAGGGCTATGCAGAAACAGAGGCCCACAGACATCAATAAAACGGAGCAACAGTCTAAAGAAGAGTGGGCCAAAATTCTGACTAATAAAGACATAGAATACAAAGTCAAGAGTTCCTAATAATAGGGTGTCTTACTGTAAATGTTTGTCACCAATGGATTTTCCTTCTTATTTTTTTGCTTAAATACATAATGGCTGTGTTTGATCACGTTTATGTCATGTGATTTTTCAATAGGGTCATTTTTTTTTTTTTTTTATATTATACAAAAAAACCAAAAAGCTGCACAAAAATATACAACCATGCAATATTGTACTTTAATAGTAATATTAAGAATATTTACAGTACAATGATCAATAACACCATATAAAAAAACTTATACTATCATGTTGTGAATAACACAAATCTTACTGTTAGAAAAATGCTGTATTATTTTAAACTAAAAATAGGCAAATAAAATAGGGGAGGAAAGCTGGTCTGACTATTTCAGAAATTGCGGATATACTAGGATTTTTCCACACAACCATCTCTAGGGTTTACAGAGAAATGTCTGTAAGAGAAAATGATCAGACAAAATATCCAGTAAGCACAATTCTGCAGGTGCAAATACATTGTTGATGCCAGAGGTCAGAGGAGAATGGCCAGACTGGTTCCAGCTGATAGAAAGGCAACAGTAACTCAAACAACCACTCATTACAACCAAGATATGCAGAAGAGCATCTCTGAATGCACAACACGTTAAACCACGAGGCGGATGGGCTACAACAGCAGAAGACCACATAGATTACCAATCCTGTCAGCTAAAAACAGGAAACTGAGGCTACAGTTTGTACAGGCTCAATAAAACTGAACAATAGAACATTGATAAAACGTTGCCTGATCTGATGAGTCTCGATTTCTGCTGCAAATGTTATGGTAGGGTCAGAATTCGGCATTAACAACATGAAAGTATGGATCCATCCTGCCTTGTATCAACATTTCAGGCTGGTGCTAGTGGT
Organism: Danio rerio; assembly: GCF_052040795.2. Lineage (NCBI taxonomy): Eukaryota > Metazoa > Chordata > Actinopteri > Cypriniformes > Danionidae > Danio > Danio rerio. Next base: position 38,139,665 of record NC_141029.1, on the reverse strand, counting down.
GTATAGGTGTAGGGAATATTTTCTTGGCACACTTTGGGCCCATAATACCAATTGAGCATCATGCCAACCCTACAGCCAATCCGAGTACTGTTGCTGACCATGTCTATGACTTTATAACCACAGCGTACCCATCTTCTGATGGCTACTTCCAGCAGGATAACACACTATGTCATAAAGCGTGAATCATCTCAGACGGGTCTCTTAAACATGACCATGAGTTCACTGTACTCAAATGGCCATCACAGTCACCAGATCTCAGTCCAATAGAGCACCTTTGGGATGTGGTGGAACGGGAGATTTACATCATAGATGTGCAGCAGACAAATCTGCATTAACTGAGTGATGCTATCATGTCAATATGGACCAAAATCTCTGAGGAATAAGAAATGCTTATTAAATCTATGCATCAAAGGATTAAAGCAGTTTTGAAGGCAAAAGGGGGTCCAACCTGGTACTAGTAAGGTGTACCTAATAAAGTGGCCACTGAGTGTATGGATGCAGTATATATTTCATTAAAAACTCAACCTTAAACCAAATAAAAAATGCAGTAATAGTCTAACTGGGCTGTAATTGTAGGTTTGCTTGCATACAGAATTTAGTATCTACGGTAAACAAATGTAGAAATATGTAAATGTTATGTATGAGAGCACTAACAAATATCAATTGTAGACCAGACAATTAAATATGGTGACAAAGAGAGCCTGATTAACATAGCGAGCGCATTCAATAGTGTTGGCAAAGACGACAGCGTGTAGAAAATGTCCTATTCATGACAAACTGTTTGAAACAAGTCTAATATGATCATACAATACGCCTTGACTTACTTTCTAGGCATTCTCACTTGTTTAACCGAGCATCCCTATCTGAAAGGGTTTTACGCAGCCAGCATGTAACACACACACAAATTATTCACAAAGCCGAGGTGTTAGTTTCATCATTATTGCGGAAGGTGAAGGTCCCCCGTGCTTTTGTGCCTCACAGTAGACAATTTCTCCACTGAATGAAAACCATCTGTTTGCTCTCCTGCCTCTAAGCTTAGCGTAAACCAACAGAGTTCTCTTCAACAACAGCAGGGGGCTAATGTAGGCTTTAGTAGTTTGATGTCATCCAGAGGTATCAAGACAGCGAAACTGTCAAGGTGTTAAAATATGTTCTTTTCACAAGGCTGCTGGTGACAAGCTAGTGATTTTGTCCCTAACAAAAGAAGCGGAGGAGTGAAAGAGAGAAGACGACAGTGAAAGTCAAAGATCTGTCAAGTGAAAAAAAATAAATCTCTAACTACGGAAGCACAATATCTGCCAAGAAATATTGTGCATTGCAAAATATTGTATGACAAAATCTTTATAAACTCAAGGTAACCAGAACGGATGTAGATTTTAAATTGTTTGCATTTGAGCAGAGATGAGTGAATAAACTAAAAGGACAGCCTGTATTACTATTTATAAGTTTGAGAATTCAAATGAAAAGCTTTTTAACCTGACTTTTAGCCAACGGTAGCACTTTAATGTCTTTAGACATTGTGTTGATTAATAACCTTACTGCTGATTTGTAGACTTTATAGAAAGACCAGGAGACTCTGGGGTATCTCCAAGCAAGCTTTTAACTGAGAATGTGCTGTTGGCAGAGCTGAACTCTCAAATTAACTTTAGATATCAAGAAACAGCAACTTTAGAAATCCACAGCTTTAGAATTCTACAGCTGTTTGCTCAATTTCTGCTAAAACATTAATCTGGAGTTCATCCAATAAACAACTGACCACTAATTTGCAAGGGCAAGTCAGCTTATTTTACTAAACTTAGAGGGATAGTTTACTCACTATTTACATAGCGTCAAGTGGTTCAAAATCGTTATGGGTTTCTTTCTTCTGTTGAACACAAACCAAGATATTCTGAAGAAAGCTTAAAACCTGTAACTATTGACTTACAGACTAAGGAAAACTATACAAATACTACAGAAGTTATTAGTTATATGTTTCCAGCATTCTATAAAATATCTTCTTTTGTGTTCAACAGGAGAAAGAAAGATTTGAAACAAGTAAAGACTAAGTAAATGACACAATTTTCATTTTTGAGTGCCCTACTGTAAGTTAAAACGATAGTTCACACAAAACTAAAAGTTGTCATTATTTAATCTCCCTTTAATTGTCACAAACAGATTTAAATTTTGTCTGTTTAACACAAAGTCATTTGTTTATAAAAGTGTTGGAAACTATTGACCTGTATAGAATTAGTTTTTCTTTTCTTACTATGGAAGTCAATGGTTACATGTTTCTTACAATGTCAAAATAACTTACTTTGTGTTCGATGGAAAAAAAAAAAACATACAGATATGAATCCACTTGAGGGTGAGTAAATGGTGAATACATGTACGTTTTTTTTTTTTTTTTTTTTTGGGGGGGGGGGGGGGAGGGGAGTTGAACTATCCATTTAATAGGCTAATAATACACTAACTAGTTTACACTAATTAGAAAGTTGGTACAGTACAGGTGCAACAAAAAAGTGCAACAACCAATTAACCAAGTAACAAAGTAAATAAATTAAAATACTAAATAAATAGACCACACTTTGCAATATGGCTGGATTAAAGTATTAAATATCATTTTAGGCAATATATACATGTTTAAGTATACATTGAAATGTTTTTTAATGGCATTTAAAGCATTTGTATTCAATTAACTTTACACTGCTAAGTGTAATCCAACCACTTCCCAATGCAGTACCAAAATCCCCATACTATCATCTCAAGACATAGCAAGAATTAGATGCTTTGTTTCCGGTGAAAAACAAATGTGCCCATGCTTTTATCACCAGCAGAGTGGATTACTGTAACAGCCTTCTCACTGGCCTTCCCAAAAGACAGACAGTTGCAGCTCATCCAGAACACTGCTGCCAAGATTCTGACCAGAACTAGAAAATCAGAGCACATCACCCTGTCTTCAGGTCTTTACACCAGCTCTTAGTTACATTTAAAATACATTTAAAGTATTCTTACTTGTCTACAGATCAATACGACCCCAATACATTACAGATATGCTCACTGAACACAAACATAACAGATCACTCAGATCATTAGGATCAAGTAAGAGTTGAGTAAGCGAGTAAAACACGTTTAGCTGTGCCTTTACTTAATGAGCACTGTGCTACAACAGACAGATCACACTATTATGTCACTATTATTAGGACCACACACGAAACCAAGGGGTAGGAAAAATTTCACAGAATACACTAGCTCCAGCTGCACCCGGAAGTAAGGAGATCCACTAATTAGCATTATTTTTCATTATTACGAATTTTTACAACAAACAAACACGTTTTAATATATTCATAACCGTGTTCGTGTTTTACCGTCATGCTTTATAGATAAAAAAAAAAAAACGTTAAAATGAAAACAGCTAAATTTTGCGATCTAATCGCTATCTATAATCCCTAATAATACCTTCTGTACAGCAGTCCCACAACATTCTAACACTCGATGAGACTGGAATACCCTGTCAGAAAAGTCTAGTGGCTGTCAATGAGCTGTTTACAGTGTCTGCTATAATGTTAATACTGTTTTTGGTGTGTTTACATTAATGAATATGGCCACTGTGTAAATGCACAGTACAGTTCTGATCTTTTTGCCACATTAGATTGTTATGATAACATAATACATGGCTTCAGTGCTTTCCTGAAGATAAATACCAAAAAATAACAAACAAAGAGATTGCGAAGACATATGATGATGTGTGCAGGTGATGTAGTGATGTCCCAATTCTTACGGGTAAATTTTAAAGCCCTCCCCCTTAACCCTCAGTTGTGAGGGGCTAAGGGGAAGGGGTAGGGATACAAAAATAGGATTGGGATTGGGCCAAAGTGTGATGCTGTGTGTCGCTTGCTTGGTGCTGTGTGTCTATGTTTATACAAACACCTTGTAATGGGCTGTCTGTCTGGAATCATGTAGCTAGGTGGCTTCTGGGTGTTCGTGAACACATCCCGCAGGAATGGTCTTAGCGGTAGAAAACAGGGCGGGTCGGACAGCGGGACAACACATCCTAAATATAAGTGTAAGGTTGGGACTAAAACCTGGCGGGAGTGGGCAGGAGCGGGATTAAAATTTTGTCCAGCACATATTTCTAGTTGTGGCCCAGTAAAATACATAAATCACAGTGTACTTTCAAAATGTTGCTCAGAACATTAAAACAATTACAGCAATACACTACAGAGCACATACAACCCAGCTGTGACTTTGTGAGCCAAAACACACACACACTGGGCGAAATGTTCACATCTGACTACCTCTCAATTTGCAAAATAAAATCAAGTCCCAACCTTATTTAAGCTGCACCCAACTCTGCATGCTTCACGCACAGGCAGCGAAGAAAGCTTTTCCTTTGTTTGGTCTGTCTGTTTGTTTGCTGCCCTCAAGCAGATGGCATCATCCACAGGAAGTGAATCAGCTTGGCTCTCGCAGCACAGAGGCTCCCACTAAATTAAAAGGATCATCTCCAAAGCTCCCTGCTTACATGCCAAACCCCCCTGGATGTCTGGAGTTATGATATATATGCTATACACACTGAACATCTTTAATATATTTTGATGGCCACAATAAGGTGATGAAAAACCATTTTACTCTTTAATCACGTTTAATCTGATTAAGCACTTGCCAATTTAACTATATTCAAGCCCTGGTAAGAAACACATTACTTTTTGGCTTCTGGATTTCCGCTCCCTGTGGGCAATTTGTCATGATTTTTAAGAAACGGATTTGGTTTTGAAACTGGAACTGGTGTTTCAAAATTAGCCAAACTGCACAGATGCAATAGTGCATATTAACACAAAAATATGGGTTGCTTAATGCACTATTGTGGGGTGATATAACAATGTTGTCAAAGTACACGAAGAATTTACATTTTATATCAAATAAATGAAATAAATAATACATTTTTTTGAAAAAAAAAAATATTTAAAAAAAATTAACATTTTCTATTCCTTTCAAATTGTTGCTAATGTATAAGACAACAGAAATATAGAACTTCTGAACTTAGTCACATAAAAATATAGCATTGGTTGTTAATTTATTAACATATTTACTTGTGTGATAATTACTCTATCAGACCTTGATGGTAGGTGTTTATTTGTTATTATTTTTTTTACTGCAAAACACAACAGAATATTTTTGAATGAAACCACTGTGTTTTCCAATATTTAAACTAAATGGCTACCAGCACTTTGAGTGTTAAAAAAAAAAATAAAAAAAAAAATAATAATAATAATAATAATAATAATAAATAATAATAATAATAATAATAATAATAATAATTAAGACTCAATTCAGTGGTATATTATATACAAGGTATCATTTTACGCAACCAATAAAATATTCATTACCTCAAAAATACAATCAATCAATCAATCAATCAATCAATCAATCAATCAATCAATCAATCAATCAATCAATCGAAAAATCAAGATAATGTGTGATGCACATTAGTTGAGCACAATTGTGGCTCTCTGGATGTAGAAAACAACCAGCAGCTTACTCTCTGCAAATTTCACATGGTCGCCCACTGAAGCTAAGATGGACTGCGCCTGGTCAGTCCCTAGATAGAAGACTACATGGGAAAGCAAAGTTGCTGCCGGAAGTGGTGCTAGTGAAACCAGCAGGGGGCTCAAACTGCGGTCTGCGTGGGTTAACACCCCAGTATATTGATGGGGACTCTATCCTGCTCAGTGAGCAGTGTCTTTCATATGAGATGTTAAACTGAGGTCCTGAATCTCTGTGGTCATTAAAAATCCCAGGATGTCCTGCAAAAAAGGCCAAATTTGCCCACTGTTCTCTTCATTATCTTCATTACTCTGTCCCCTCTTTACCACTAAGTGAGTGGTTGCACACATATGACTGCCGTTGTGACATTCAAGTGGATGAGAAGATTCCCCTAAAAAATATGTAAAGCACTTTGAATGTCCAGAAAAGAGCTATATAAATGTAAGGAATTATTATTATTATTATTATTATTAGTATCATTATTATTATTATTCATTCATTCATTCATTCATTCATTTTCTTTTTGGCTTAGTCCCTTTATTAATCTGGGGTAACCACAGTGGAATGAACCAAGGCTCGAACCAGTGACCTTCTTGCTGTGAGGCGACAGCACTACCTACTATGCCACTGCGTAGCCTTTATTATTATTATTATTATTATTATTATTATTATTATTATTATTATTTAAAAACTACAACAAAATACAAAACAAAATGAATAAAAATTTTACTTTTTTATCAGATGTCCAGAGTATTTTAGTTGTCACTGGCGACCTTCACAAATGACATGAGTTTTGTCATTCAGTCATGTATATAGATGGTATTTAGGCCTTTTTATGTATTTAGACTGATATATTTAGACTGTTTATGTATTTAGATTTAGATATGATGGTCATCATTTACTCATCCTCCAGTTGTTCAAAACCGATTTGAATTTCATTCTTCTGTTCAACAAAAAGGAAGATACACTAAATAATATTGAAAATCATCCATCATCCGTAGCATTTCTCGTTTCTACTTTGAATGGCAATGGCTTCTTTTTTCATCACTCTTCAGAATATCTTGTTTTGTGTTTAACAAAAGAAAGAAACTCAGTTTAGAACCAATTGAGGTTCTTAATTTGAGGACACTTGAGGACAGTTAACATTTTTTTGGTGTACTTCCTTGCTTGAAATCCCTTTATATACACAATTGCTTCTGACTCAGACAGCAGACAGAGTTGTGTAATTTTCTGTTGCTACAACTCTATTGCTGATGCTACTAATGAAAGTAGACTGATATTTCAAAATAAAAGCACATTTGATTAGGCATTGATATTTACTCGAAAACATTCATACATCTCATTGTGATTTGATCAATCAATCCATATCAATGTATTACACTGTTTATGACATATAGCAAATTTGTGAAAAGTCAATTGTTTGATAGAGATTGTGCATAAGAAAGCACTTTTTACATCAATCCAGGATAAGCAAAAGAAAGTAACATTTTAATGAACAATACAATGTGCATCCTCTATCTGCATTAAAAACAAACAGCAGACTCAGTTTACTTATGAGCTTCCGCCCACATATACATTCTCATAAGACAAGAAGTTCCAGACTGTCATGAACATGCTCAGGATCATTTGCAAAGGCTGGGGATTAAAAATAATAATGTAAATCATTTCTAACACCGACCAATAGTTTCACTTTATACAGTAAGACCTCAATGTATTGTCGAGCACCACATGTAATCATTTTCTTATGCATGTGTATATTTTTTGGACTCTCAAAATCCTGGCAGCTATTTACTTGGTTGTTTTAATCCACCAAAGACTATGGCTCCATCTAAAAATATTCTTTATTCAATTCAAGTTTATTTGTATAGCACTTTTCACAGTAATTATTGTTTCACAACAACTTTACAAAAGGTGCACAATCTTGCATTACAATCAAATTTGAAAAACTTAAGGTAATTTAACATACTTTTATTTAGGAGTGTGAACCTACACTGGTCTCACTGTTTGGTTCGGTTGCGATTATCATGCCATCAATTCGGCTCAATTCAATATCTTGGTACATTAAAATCTATAAATATATTAATATTTATGTTATTAATAATTTATATTATATTATTTGTAATACAATATTGCCCTTTAATACAAGCAGTAAGATACATAAACTGTACCTTTAATTTTACCTGCTCAAAGAAAACAATATTTTTGAATGTATCAAACAAAACTCCAATACATGTACAGAAGACAACACGAGCTTTTATAGGAAATAAACTAATGTAAATACTATCTGGCTTGCTTTCTGAGCGCTGTCTTACATCCCTATGATTAGTCATCGTCTTCACCCGCTCAACAGAAAGGGCTGCGCTTGGCTTAAGAAATGAAAGCGCTGTTCACCGATGAGTCACATGAGAAGAATAGCCGTGGTTACAGTCTATGTGCATAATACACTGTTATCACAGATAATCCGTAATAGACACAATGGAAAAAAAAAATAATTCACAACTCAGGCACGCTGGTGTCCAGATCCACAAGTATCACTTTAACAGCCAATAGAAGTGGGAAAGTTACCTCACAAACAGTCCAGCGCAGCGGGTCAAATGTTTAAAGTGTGTGTGAGAGAGAGAGAGGCAGAGATGGATTTTTACAGCATCTCTCCCAAGTAGAGAAATAGCGGCTCGTGTGCTGTTCCTTCTTTAGTGTCAGCGAAAGACTTTCCAGCAAATTAACAAGCAGTTGAATTGTGCATAATTATCTACCTTTTAAGCAGCAGGAGCGGTTTATTTACTCGCCCTCGTCTCCTTCGCCATAGTGTTCTACAGTGACATCACGCATAGGAGATAAATTACATCAGTATGTAATAACCAGTTATGATTATTACTGAACCGATATCAAATTGTACCCATCTGCATTGCGGTTACCGAAGAAACAATTAATTTTGACACCCCTATTTTTATTAGTTCCTGATAACTTTAAATAATTTACTAGTAACACAGCTTTTAAGAGTTAGTTATTTTAAATAAACATAGTTAACCTGCAGTTATAAAGCATATAAGTGATGTCTACGTGCACATCTTTAATGAAATATATGTGTATGCGTTGTACTAAGAAAAAAGCATTCCCTGACCGACAAGAGGAGTAATCAACAGTGTAATTAACATTTTGCAGTGAACTACCCCTTTAAACAGCATTCTGCTCACTTCTAGAAGGCAAATTTGCCTCAAACAATTGCACACCACTTTCTGCTAAAATAAATCAAGCGCTAATCAATTGTTCTCATTTAGAAAGAGTATACTTCAATAAATCTATTTTGTAATGCAAAGCTTTCTGGTGCATTTTCTCCTCCTAAATGAACTGTATGTGCCCTCATAAACTGCAAAGCTCAAAAGATGTTAATCATGTTAAATGTCACCTGATGATCTCATAAATGTCCCCCGCTCAGTCTATTTTACTAGCATTTCAGTCTGCGCTCAGAGGCGGACGTTGAGGTAAATATTGCATAATGCTGAATGCCTGTCCCTCAGCTCAATAACAAGATGCTATGCTACATTACCTCTCAAACCTCCTTTCTGCAGGTGTCAGTTCTCCTGGGGAATGGGCACATTTACTTTCCATTTATTTCTGTATGAGAAGGCCATAGGAAACCGCCCTGAGAGTATAGTGCTCATAAAATCCATATGCATTTCTATGCGTTTTAGATGGTAAGAGACCACAAGCTATTTTAGGCAAGACCACTCCTTAATTCTGTGCAGCCCCAGGGGGACTTCATATTATTGCGAGATATTTTCTTCAGCTATGGGTCAAAATGTTCAAGATCCTCAGTCGGATGGAAAGGACAAGCACCACTTGCACAAAACCTAATATTGTAACTGAATAACAGCATAAAAAATATACATGAATATTATATGATATGAAATTATGCATATATTTTGTTACAATGTATGGTCTTTGCATGTCATTAAATGCATGGCCATTTAAACAGTCATTACTGATGTACACTACTGGCTTCAGCAGAATTTTAAAAAAATTTTCATACTGACCAAGGCTTCATTTACTTCCTCAAATATATAGTATATAGTTGTAAAATTGTGAAATGTTATTGCACTATAAAATAACTGTTCAAAAGTAGTTTATCATTTAATTTAATCATTTAGGCCAGTGATTTAAAATATTAATTTTCATTACTCCAGTCTTCAGAGGCACATGATTCTTCAGAAATCATTCTAATAATAATAATAATAATAATAATAATAATAATAATAATAATAATAATGTTAATAATAATAATAATACATACTAATATAAACTACATACAACTACATGCAATAAGTATGTAATGACAAGAAGTCGTTTAAAATGTAAATAAATAATATATATATATATATATATATATATATATATATATATATATATATATATATATATATATATATATATATATATATATATATTTTTTTTTTTTTTTTTTTTTTTTTTTTTTTTTTAGGATTTAATAAATGCCACCTTGATGAGCAGTATAATTTTCTTTAAAAAAAATAATGGAAAATAAAAACTGATTCCAAATTTTTGACCAGTAGTGTATCTTTAAAACATAAATAATATGATGACATTAAAAACGGTTACAGATCATAGGGCTAATTAATTGTCAGCAATTGCTATTTTAACATAATTTGAAATAAACTAAACATCACTTATTCAAACTTGGCAAATCCTGACTTCAAGTTTTTATTCAAATGTAAATAAAATATGATATATTGAATACATATCTTTTTTTTTTTTTACACAATGATGCCACTTGTACTTCATCTTATTGTCTTTCGGGGAAAACAATTCTGCTTGAATAAAAGCAATTTTAAGTCTGAATTTGCCAGGGGTATAAATAATTTTGGGCTTGATTGTATGTACACACATACTAGCATTTTTATATAATAATAATAATAATAATTCATAAATTTTCTTTTTGCGTAGTGCCTAAATTATCCAGCATTTGTTTTACATAGCGAATGCCCTTCTAGTCACAACCCAGTATTGAAAAAACCCGAACACTCTTACATTCACACTTCGCCCACTTTAGTTTATTCAATTCACCCACATAACTACGGGAAGAACATGCAAACTCCACACACAAGTCAACTGGCCCAGCCGGGTCTTGAACCATCAACCTTCTAGCTGGCGACAGTCTCAATCACTGAGAATAACAATAATAATAATAATAATGTTTTATGAAGTTAACTTAAGCAGTCTCTCTTTACTTTCAGACAACTAGACTTCTTCTAACTTTTTATAACGTCATATATATTTATATTTGTGCTGAAAGACCAGGGGAAAAAAAGTTACTAGTTACTTACCCGTCAAAATTAATGTATATGGGACAATATATATTTAGTTTAATCTTTACTTTTTTTGTAAATATAAATATCCACATATTTGCATTTTGATTTTGTTTTAGGTATAAAATAAAATAAAATAAATATTTAAAAAAAATGTTTTTATCATGTCCTTAGTGAAAACAACTTCCCATAGAACTCGTTGCTAAAGTTTAACTCAGGTACTATAAACTACAGCTGATCAAAGCAGGGTTTAAGGCCAAGTAATGTACAATTAACTTGACAGATGTCTAAAGCAAACAGCTGTCATCTCTTCAAAAACATGAACATCATGTGCCCGCCTCGTGGCTCGCCGCCTGCATCGCCTTCTGAGTGTTGTGAGTTAATGCTTCACCCAGAACAAAAATGAGAACAAAACAAAAATCAATCTCTCTCACTCTCTCTGCTCAATTCAAACTTCAAGGGGAGAAAAAACAGAGAGGGAGAGAGAGTAGAGCAATTTGTCACTAAAGCATGTCTTTGTGTTTCCTGATAAAGAACATTGCGCTCAAGACAAAAGGCAGGAGCGCAGAGAACAGCCTGAAGAGCACTGAAATGACCCATATCACTGCATTCAAGATCTAAAAAACATCTTCCTAACTGAGTTTATCAAGAATCTGCTTGATACTTCTGTGATGATATGGAATTAAGGTATTATACTATTTCTAGGCCCAATCCTCTGCTTATTTGAATTGAAAAATACTCATTTATGATTACTGTTAAGTCATATCACACATAATGCAAAACTTAATCTTTTACAAAATAAGGGTGTCCACTACAGTCTCTGAAGTTGTCACATCACAGACATCAATATTATAATGATTTATGTAAAGATGACTCAACCCACAATCAAATTATAAGTAACTAATTACTATAAAAGGGGTCAGGGTATTTAACTTTTTTGCACTGTATGGTGTTGTATAAACACTTATAACATAAGTCTCCCTGAGACATACAGACTTTCATGATCACCAGAAATCTAATCCTTGCAGATTGCTGGACAACTACAGATCTGTCACTGAACTGGACTACAAATAACATCATGCACCTCACACACAACAGTTCCTATTTTCCTCTGATACACACACAGCTGATAACTCATCATGAACTGATTACATGGACTTTATATTAACCTCTCACACACACACACACACACACACACACACACACACACACACACACACACACACACACACACACACACACACACACACACACACACAGACAGACAGACAGACAGACAGACAGACAGACAGACAGACAGACAGACAGACAGACAGACAGACAGACAGACACCCTCACACACACACACTGCTGAGTCTTGTTTTACACCATATAGCTAGTCCTACCCAATACCTAAACCCAACTACTACCTTTCTAACTATTAACAAACAGCTAATTGGTAGTTTTTTAAGCTAGTAGTGTTATTTAATGGTTTGTTAAACTAAAGTGTTATCCATTTTTTGTTTATGTTTATTGCATCATGTGGCATTTAAATTATCCCTTACTTAAGGCTATTGAATAGACATCACAATTTAGGTCATTATTTAACACAAAATAACATATTATCGCTTTCAAAAACACACACCTTATCCTTTGTTGTTCGCACCGATTGTTGTTTGATGTTGGCATCTGAAACAACTGTGACATCAGCCTTAACCAGCCAAAAAAATCACCTCACATTCGCCTCATGCTCCACTGACCAATACAAGATGAAACATGTTATGCTTGGAAAGCTCCAGGATTGTCAACACAACATGTTTTTCTTCATTAGAGGAAAGTGGGATGACTCCCAGCTCCCCCGATAACCCAAGACGTCGGCCTGGTCCCGCAGGAAGGCTGAACGGGCAGCAAATCCAGCCTCCACTGGCCATGTGGCAGTGAAAATGTGCAGCTGCCCTTCCCTGGAGGCCCAGTGAATGTGGTGATTACATTTCTCTGTGGTGCCAACAGCAGAAACACTGTACACACACAGTCTAGAAAACGAGAACAGCAGAAGCAATAACTAGGATGAAAACTGAGGACTTAATATCAGGTAACAGCCCCGGCTCAGATACCGAAAACACTTCAGGTGAATCTTATTATATAAAGCTAAGAGGATTATGAGTTGAGCATAATAATATGTCTGGAGACGTATCATAGACAGCCGTTTGAGTTGTTCTCAAACTAATTAAGGCAAGAAACTACAGGTGAATAGGGTCAAAAATTAACTAGTTTCACCATATTTATCTAGTAATGATTACATTAAGAAATGCAAACCTTTTTATAAAATTTTCTAAAATATATGCATTAATTAATTAAATAAACAAGCTAATTTGCATAAATTTACATATACATACCCATACACTCTTGCATTCACACTCATGCACTATGACCAATTTAGCTTATTTAATTCACCTATAGCGCATGCTTTGGATGGTGGAGGAAACCGGAGCGCCACGATATCATGGGGAGAACATGTAAACTCCACACAGAAATGCCAATTGACCCAGCTGGGGCTCAAACCACCGACCTTCTTGCTGTAAGGCGATCGTCCTACCTACTGTGCTCCCATGACGCCCATGAGATGTTTATTCCATATCAATTCAACCACAAACAGGGCCTTGCAATGAATAGGTCTGATATTGTGAGTCAACAACAGGGGACTTTTTCATATAGTGTCTTTTTTAGCGAGCTCAGTTTCATTATTTCAAAAGGCAATGCATGGGTTCAGCACACAAATACGAAGGGAAGCACATGCGCTATGATATGCTCACGTTTTCCAGTCGCCGTGAGTTGAAAAAATGTAAACAGTGCCACAAGCAAACCACAAGTCATGAGGCAGGAACCAACCAGGTAGCCTCACATTTTGTATGGCATTACACAGTAATAAAGGTAGACTAATTATCTCAAATTAATGGTTTAACAAATCCAGATCCTCTCTCAGTGATGATCCTTACATACATATATATATATAATTATATAATTATATATATAATTAAGGTGAATCCATCAAACAAACAACCCAAACAACAATTTCTAAACATAAGAGTTTTAATTACTCATTTTTAATAACTGATTTATTTTATCTATGCCATGGTGACAGTAATTAATATTTTGCTAGATATTTTACAAGACTGTACACTTCTATACAGCTTAAAGTGACATTTAAAGGCTTAACTAGGTTAATTAGGTTAACTAGGCAGGTTAGGGTAATTAGGGAAGTTATTATATAAATGATGGTTTGTTCTGTAGACTATCAAAAATATATAGCTTAAAGGGGCTAATAATTTTAACCTTAAAGTGGTTTAAAAAAAAAAAATTGAAGTCTGTTTTTATTCTAGTCGAAATAAAACAAACAAGACTTTCTCCAGAAGACAAAAATATTATCAGACATACTGTGAGAATTCCCTTGCTCTGTTAAACATTATTTGGGAAAAAAAATAAAAATAAATAAATAAATAAATAAATAAAATATATATATAATTAATTAATAAATAAAATAAAACTATTAAAGGGGGGCTAATAATTCTGACTTCAACTGTATATGAAGTTGATATTTTAATGCTGGTCTTTAACATACTTTTGGTGTAAAACTGATTCTTTTTTAAACTTTACTAAATTATTTATTTAAAACAAATTAACTGTATTGGTCTGGCACTCTAAAACCACCACTGTCTAATGTGGCCCCTTGGAAAAATAAATTGTCCACCCCTGAATTAGAGTGAACTTTTTTTCAGAGGAAATTCTGAGAACCTCTTTTTATCCCTCTATAATTCAGAAAATTGCAAATACAGCCTGAAGAAAATAAATGTTTGTAGTTTTTGTACTAGAAAAAGTTATATCTAAAGTGTTGCTTGCAAATTATGAATGAATACATCCTTCTGTAAAAACCTTTAGAATGTAAGTGTGAATTGAAGTGTGTAGTTTGCTCTTAGTGCTGCTGAGTTACAGAGTTATGGCTGAGATCAGGAGGAAAAAAGATTCATTCGAAAGAAATCTGCCCTTCAAAAATATTTATTTAAAAATTTACAGACACAAACTGATAAGGTGCAACTAAAGAAACACTTAAATTTTGGATTTTGGAGGCTGTCTTTACATGTACACACAGGTAAACTCACTTTACTAAAAGCCAACAATTTCCAAATTCCTTAAACAGAATGCCCAAGCATACTGGCAGAGAGGTGTTTTAAAGATGACCATCGAGTGATGCAACTTGCCTTAAAGGGACTTTAATTTTAATTAGATTTTAATATGCAAAACTGTCAGCCAAGCAGAGAAGTGGGTATTTACTTCTGATTCTAAAATCTGCCACGCATATTCAAACACAGCATTCAGATGAGGGACAGTTCACCCAAAAAATTCAATTCACTCACTATTTACTCAAGTGGTTCTAAATCTTTATGAGATTCTTTCTTCTGTGGATCACAGAAATAATATATTTTATAGAGAGCTGAAAATCTGTAACCACAGATCTAAATTAGAAAAAAAGTCAATGGTTAGAGGTTTCCAGATTTCAAAGCATTTTCTTTTGTGTCCAACATAAGAAAGTCAAAGGAGAGTATATGAGTTTCACTTTTGAGTGACCTAACCCTTTAGTACTGTATCATGTAACAGAAAAGACTCAGACACTAAATCACTAGAGATGAATCTAATTACAAAACTAAGAGGATTAGCAGTTGATCATAATAATATCTAGCAACAGGTGATATGCATATGCATGGAAAGCATCAACAGACTGAATACTGTGTATCATTACATGAGAACAAGACAGCCGCTTAGTTGCTCTCAAACTAATTAAAGTTGAGAAATATGAAAAAGCAACACAGAACAATGCAATACATTGTTTTGATATGTGCTTGCCAATTAGAGCAATATAAGATGCTTCAGATTTTCAGTTAATTTGAAGACTGGTCTGAGTATTAATCAATGAAGAAGATCTACTGCATGTCTATGAATGACTTTTCTATGAAGAGTCAAAATTAATGAAGTGTCCTTGCCTAAAAAACGACGAGGATAAATTAAAGCAGTTATGACAGAGAGTGGGGTAAGCTTTACCACTTTTTTTTTTGTGAAGCTAACCTCTGGTCAAGGAGAAAGAGAATTGAGATTAAATGAATGCATTATAAATCTAAATGTCGGCTATCAATTTTAATTAAAAATGAGTGTCCAGGACATAAGACCACATAAATATAGGACTTTAAATAATAATAATAATAATAATAATTATAATAATATATATATATATATATATATATATATATATATATATATATATATATATATATATATATATATATATATATATATATATATATATATATATATATATATATATATGGGCGAAGCAGTGGCGCAGTAGGTAGTGTTGTGGCCTCACAGCAAAAAGGTCGCTGGGTCGCTGGTTCGAGCCTCGGCTCAGTTGGCGATTCTGTGTGGAGTTTGCATGCTTTCCCTGCGTTCGCGTGGGTTTCCTCCAGGTGCTCTGGTTTCCCCCACAGTCCAAAGACATGCGGTACAGGTGAATTGGGTAGGCTAAATTATCCGTAGTGTATGAGTGTGTGTGTGAATGTGTGTGTGGATGTTTCCCAGAGATGGTTTGCGGCTGGAAAGGCATCCGCTGCGTAAAAACTTGCTGGATAAGTTGGCGGTTCACTCTGCTGTGGCGACCCCGGAATAATAAAGGGACTAAGCCGACAAGACAATGAATGTATATGTATATGTATATGTATGTGTATATATATATATATATATATATATATATATATATATATATATATATATATATATATATATATATATATATATATATATATATATATATATATATATATATATATATATATATATATATATAAAATGTACACAAAAATTTTATTAAAATAAAGTAAAAAAGTAAATAAAAAATGTACTTTAATTTAATGTAAAACTTAAATTAAAACTTAAATTAAAATTAAATTAAACAAAAAGAAAAAACAATAAAATGATATATAATAAAGTAAAATTAAATTAAATGAACCAATGTCCGCATGCTAAGCTACGCCTAATTTTGCCAGCAATACTTTTGTCTAAACACTGACGTTCATTTTCCTTCTTCTTCATCACATACAGTCTGTGCATCTTTCCATCTTTGTTAGATGTGCATGGCTGAGCTTTTCTAAATACATAGATGGCAATTTAAAAAATAAATGTAAAAACTAAAAGAAAAAAAGAAGCAGCACAGACTACTGACTGATCTTAACGCACATAATCACATGCAACACAGTAACTAGTGCTATGTGCACAAACACATGAATAAAATGATCCGTGCCCATGTTGTTAATACACTCACGTGATGGTAGTCGGTTTTGGCTTACAAACACAATCATTTCCTCTGTACATTTTGTAGCAAAAGCTGATTGAAATGCACTTCCTATCAATGCATAATCTATGGTAATGAGCTCCTCAAAATTCCCATGATAAATACTCTCAAAATCCATTCTAAGGCATTATAAATAAAACAGAGCGAACATGATTAATCTAAATGATAATAGAATACTGGTGGTGAGAATAGTTGACCCACTGTGCCTGGAATCTGTAATAAATTAAGCTCTTCTAGAAACGTCTTGCATCTACACCAAGCAATTGAGCACATAGTTTTAACATAAACCAATCAATCTTTTCACAAATATTATTATAGATTAAAACCAGGACAGTTTTATCTCCTTAAAATGTCGGGGTACAGATGTGAAGTACAATCTGGGTTAAACAAGACAAGAAACAAAGTTATATGCAAGTTAATGCTGATTTTTATTTTATTTAATATAGCATATGGATTTAAAAACTCATACTACTTATTTAAAAATGAGCTTAATCGACACAATCTTTGAGGTTTTTGGAGACAACCTAATTGTTTTATGTTCAGTACACCTAAATATGTAATAACAATTAAATTCACTTAATCAATTTGCATTGAGAAGACATGAAAGGATTTGCCCAGTATTTTCTTTCTTTTTTTTTTTACAGTATTAGAAATGTCTAGTTTTAAATGTTTAGGCAATGATTGGTTTTATTTGAAAGCCAAACCCTGAGTCTTTCAGACATAACAAGAGAAGCTGGTCATCCAAATCTTTCATCTTTGCATCTTGACAATGTCACTTACTCATTTATTAGTACTGAGTCATTACTTAAACAGGCTGGTCATCCTTAAAGGACAAATGTACAAGAGGACAAGAGTAATGTTATTCCGATTCCAATACTAGTATCATAATTTTCACTGATACCACAAACAATTGATGTGTGTTATGCACCGGTCAGATCACATTATTTTTATTGTTACGAAAGTCACTATGTCAGATTATGCGATTTTGTCTTGATAAAATCTTGACTAGTCGTGGGCAACAAATGTGCCAAACTACACGTTCCTTCACAATCGTTCATCCAGTGATGTCAACAACCAGTGTTATTTCACAAAGCAGTCACAAGTGTTGCTAACAATATTTCTTATCTCAATTTAATATTTTTTTTAAAAATCTTATTTTAGTATTAATAAACACTGTTGCTTGCTGACAATTAGGCTAGATTATTTAACAGGATTCGTTACAACATGGATAGAACCAAACTTATATTAAAATATTGCTTAATAAATACTCCCTCGCTTGAACTTGCCGCAAAATAGACAGAGAGAATGAAAGCACATCAGCACCAAGGAAAAATCAGATGCTCAAAACATAATCCTAAAAAATTACATATAAAAAAATAGCAAATACATAACTGAGATTTGTAAAACAATGCAAACAATTGGGCACAGTTCAACTCAGATCAGGGAAAGTTCTGTCACACAATACATTGTCTGGAAATAATGTATTGCTAGAATATGAAGTGTTTGCATGAGGATATGGGAATGTAGATGTTTACAAATAATGATCTGTTGTTAGTATTGTGGTTTGACATAATGGTTACTTACATTTGTCCAGAGCCTCATCAGAACCATCTGGACAGTCTGGCTCCCCATCACAGAGCCAGTTGTCGGACACACAGGTTAGCTGGTCGCCACACAGAAACTCTCCCACGTCACACAAAATGGGCTCTAATGGGAGAGGAGGGTGGAGACAGAGATGGAGCATGGGATGAGGTGCAATACAGGCATTACATGTTGCAATTGCATGATTGTCTGATAAATATCATGATTAGTATGTGCATTTGAAATGCATGAAGTCATACAATGATTCATTGTAGTGACATGAATGCAATGATAATTATTTTTTACAGAACGGCCAGGCAGGAAGTAACACGCTGTAATCATTTACTCACATTTGTGGCATTCCAAACCCATTCATTCATCATCAGAACACAAATTAACATGTGCACTGTTTTTAAGCAAATCTGATGCTTGATTGAAAGGCTCTTCACCCAAAACCTTGATGCTCCTAATGTCGAGTTCAGACTGCAGGATTTTCAAAGTAGTCGTGTCATAGATGTTTTCACACTGCATGACTATCTGGGGTAGCTTTTTGTCGCTGCTGTGTTGGCAATGTAGGATGAATCGGCGACAAGGGGGTTCACACTGAATCGACAACAACGTTGTCTTAGTCCACAAACTACATCTCACAATAGGGCTGGGCGTTGACGACCAATTTGTCAACGTACAATGTCTAATGTAAAACATCACAAACATTAACTGTGGTGAATTAATTATTTATGAATAATCAATTAATTTGTAATGAAATACCGGTTCAACTACCTGACCCATATGGCTTTGTTTTACCCATAACCAAATCATGAAGATAAGTTTCACATAAATTACCAGAGACTCTGGCATGAATAGGCACAGTGATCTGTTTCGTTATAATGGCATCAACAAACTTGATAGGTAAAAAAGCTGAACAGATCCAGTGGTACAACCGTGATGTACTGTCCAACGTGCACTGCTCTCTGGGGTTTTGTGCTCAAAGCATGCAGTGACTGACTGACTGGAGCTTAGACATGCGCATATGCTAAACCCCATGACAATTTGTGTGTGATGTCATGTCATGTTCATTTTCAGTGTTATAAAGTGGAATGAAGACGTTTCAGAAATGCTAGGTGAAACAGCAGTTTGCAATTGTTTCGTTCTAAAATTCTATTTTAAAACTAAGATGTATTAGTGTAAACGTGGCCTAAAGTGTGTATTTTACGTGAACGGGTTGCTGCTGTGATGGGTGCGGGACGGAGGATCGTGATGCTGGCTCAGCATCGTGATGTCTATTGGCCATCGGCGATGGACGATGACATCATCTATCAACCCAACCCTATTCCACAATCAAACACATGCGAGAAATGACATGGAAACAACGCAAGGTCATGTAGTATATATTTTGTTAGTAACCACAAAATGAAAAAGAACCCTTTAATGGTAGAAAATGTACTTGTAACTTTTGACTTTTTTGACGCAGTTGTAATATTGCTCAGACGACATCTCAAACAGACACAAGTGCTGCTGCCAAATTTACAATTGTTTTTCCATCACTTCTCTGGTCTAAATAGACCAAAAATAAGTGCTTTTAACTTCTCCATAACCTCCCGCTGGCCTGCAGATACCCACACTAGTAGATGCTCCTCTCTCATTGACTATAGGTGATCGTCAACGTTATTTTTAATCAGATCACATTAACACAGCAAGATTTTGAATTGCAGACAGCTCCAGATACTCCGCACACATCGGCGATTCTCTCAGATTGTGTCTTTGATAGATCACACTGTGTGATTGTTACTCACCAATTTGCCTGTGATTTCAGGCATTTGTCAGTGATTTCCCAAAACCTGTCGGCGAGCCAAAATCGGGGATAAAATCATGCAGTCTAAACTCGACATAAGTTGTTCACAAAAAAGATACAAAATTAATGTATTTGAATTTTAACAAATGAATCAAAATCTTATTAAGAGATTCAAACACTATTACATGGATTTAATTTAGACATTTGATCACACATTTAGCATTCGTAGAACAATTTGCATTCAGATTCATGCTTGCTTGATTTCTTGAGTTCTTACATCCCACATTGCATAAATCAATGGGATTTGTGTGTGAATAAAACACGACCCAGTCCCTCTAGGATTTAGAAAGAACACTCACATGTCTGCTCTTACCCACAAACCCACACACACATATATACTGTATACATATGAAGAACGGTTTTCTCAAAACTTTTGGAATCTTTTGCTTCAAATTTTGTCTTTTGCTTTTAAAATGCACAACAAAATAATTTTATTAAAGAAGCATTACACTTGCTAAATCCTGGAAGGACTGATTAAACAGATAAAATATGTTGATCAAAAAAGTGACGCTTTCTCTTTGAAATACTTGAAGTAAACTGCTTGATTTAATTATATATATATATATATATATATATATATATATATATATATATATATATATATATATATATATATATATATAGTTTTGGAAAAAGACAATATTGGAATTTTGGATAAAGAAACATTCAATTTAGGGTCAGAAATCTTTCGGATTAAGAAAAAAAAATCACTTTTGTTTCAAAGATGAACAAAGTCTTGCGGGTTTCAACAATTTGAGGGTAAGTATATGATGTCAGAATGTTATTTTTGGGGCAATGTTACTTCTATAAGCAAAATTCATAACATAATTATTCCATTCTCCCAACATTGCTCACAAGAAAAAGAAAAAAGTGGCTTCATAAAAACCATCAAGCAGCTGTGAGAATCCTTCAGGAATCATCCAGAACTGGGCCACATATTTCAAGCAAACTATGTCATTTATAAACATATCAAAATGATTATGATCCAAAATGCTCCAATTCCAATTATGCTTCTGAAACGTTGAGGCAGTAATGCAAGCCATAATTCTCTGCACCGCTGCTCTCTGTCCTTGCTTTGCCCCACTCACACACGATCCCCGCCAAGCAAATTCACTATCAAGGGACAGAATTATAAATGTCAAACGGTTTTATCTTGCTCCCAGTCTCTCCCTCTCTGTCTTTCAAGCCGAAGGCCACAAAATTAGGCCATGACCTACTGTATAGTGGACAGATTTTTTTTTTACTACACATACTACAACACAAGTTCAGTGCCATGCAAATGAATGCTTCAGAAATTCAGTTCAGCAGCAAAAGTTGTGCAACCTTGTGCTGGTTATTTTGGTTGACTTTCACATTCAATTTCTATCATAATACTTTGTTAAAAACAAAACCATTCATGTAAAAGGCTTAAGAGTTGTGTAAATTGTCAAAACAATGCAAGGAATACCTCACACAAACAAAAGTGTATTAGAAAGCATTGCATTTCCAACATCTCTACTGAACATAACTGGGAAAAACTGTGCTTATAATGTGAAAAAAAAAAAAACAGAAGTACATAAAGATTCTTTCCATTTATGATCACATTTTGTCATATAATGGCTTGTTTTTTGTTTGTGTGGATATCTTTGGTTTGTTTTGGTCATATATTTCAGTTGATCTGCATCAGAGTTTGTTTTTAGCAATTAGTATTGTAGTGTTCACACTTTTTTACAGCAAATAAACAGATAAATAACACCAAAGTTTGTGTCAATGGAACCAAACCTGCCAAACATAAACCCAAATTTAACTTTATGTTGTTTCAAACCTCTATGACATGACTAGGGATGTACCAACCAGTATTTTATTTATTTATTTATTTGAGTCATTTTATTTTAAGTATCTACCATTACCGAAACCTGATCCAATACATAAAAAAATTATAAGAAAAAGAGCAAAGAAACAGATCTAGGATGTTTCTTTATTTTTTATTTAATTCACCTTATTTTAACATTCTACAACTCTGTTAACAAACAGAGCACTTCTATGAGGTAGCTTGAACAATCAATTAATAAATAACATAAATTATTTACTTTTGGACTTTAATGCAACAGTAAAAAAATATATATTATATATATATGTGTATATATATATATATATATATATATATATATATATATATATATATATATATATATATATATAAACAAACAAACAGCACCTCAACTTAAAATACCCAGCAGGCAATCCCGAGTTTACATACCTCACAGTTTGCAATGGGAATGTTGTCATCATCGACTTTATAATACCTCTAGACCACAAACATACTCGTGCTTTCCACTTCAAGCTGCTTCCATGCTCTACTTTGCCAATTAACCAAAAGCTTATCTGCAACAAAGTGATGTCATGCCACATGGGTTGTTGTTTCTGTGTGAAGTCAAGAAAGAGGTCTAACTCTGTGCCACCACATAACTATAGATGTGTTAATAAATAATGAGAATATATATTTATATACACATATATTCCAGTCCTGATAGGGAGGTAACATCTCATTCTGATCGAGTCTGAAACCGCGTGATCGGGCCCGATTTCCGATCACGTATTCAGATCTGGACATCCCTATATATGACTATTTTATCAACCACATGACTTTTTTTTTTTTTTTTACCTATACAATCAAAATCAAAGGGCTTCAATATTTTTTAGGGCCCAATGTAGTTCCACATACAAAGAAACTAAGTCAAACATCTCTGAAATATCATGAGAGTGAGTAAATGATGATATTATTTTAATTTTTTATATTAATACCCTTTTGATGACATATTGTGCATTCATTGAACAATGTGCATTCAGATTCATGCTTGCTTGATTTTTTAAGTTCTCAAGTCACATTTGCATAAATCAATGGGGTTTGTGTGTGAATAAAACACTACTTCGTTCCACCAGGATTTAGCACACGCACACACACACACACACACACACACACACACACACACACACACACACACACACACACACACACACACACACACACACACACACACACACACACACACAAACACACACACAAACACAAACACACGCACTCTGTGTGTGGAACTCTGAAAGTGGATATTCTGCTTTTAGAGCATTTGGTAATTGGAACAAGACATTTAAATTATTAATAAAAAATATAAATAATAGGAACCAATAAAAAATCCTGCTTCACTTAGCATTCACACTGTCATTTTTAAGACCAGTCCTAAACATACAAGAAAAAAAAGAGATGACAAAAGGTTTTAAGACCCAAACCAATGTTGTGTGCTCAGCTAAACATGCTTGTTACATACATGATGTTATTTTGATCATTTGAGAACTCAAGAAGAGCACTGTATATTCATTCATTCATTTTTTTTTTGACTTCACTTCAATTCATTAGGGGTCGCCACAGCGGAATGAAACGCAACTTATCCAGCATATTATTTAGGCAGCAGATGCCCTTCAATTCAATTCAAACCAATTCACCTATACCGCATGTCTTTGGACTGTGGGGGAAATTGGAGCACCCGGAGGAAACCCATGCCAACATGGGGAGAACATGCAAACTCCACACAGAAATGCCAACTGACACAGTCGGGTCTCGAACAAGCAACCTTCTTGATGTAAAGCGATAGTGCTTACCACTGAGCCACCATGTCGCGAGCATAGTATAATATAATATAAATAACTGAACAAACAACAAGAACTGCTGTACTATTTTAAATGGTGTTTTGTTATGTTAATGGTGCCGCAACATGGGAATTCTTTACAAGACAACTGATTTCTCAAGTTCACTCCACATAATTTGAAAATCCGCAAAGTATTATTGCACATCTTACAATAAGGGCCACCGCTGCATTTTTCACTGGCGTGACTGAAGATTAGTTCTATGGGGAAGAATGGATCTGGCAAATTGTTCGAGGGCTGGGTTCTTCTACAATTGATTCACTTTCTTTAGAGCCACGGCGGCTCTGAAACTCTGCTGGTAATCTGGCCTGATTCAATTCAATGGCAG